>NW_019174307.1:17660628-17753128 GCF_002260705.1 Seriola dumerili
TCATAGTATAGTGAGTCATAAAAAGTCATAAAAACGTCATAGTATAGTAGGGCATAAAATGTCAAAATACATCATAGTGTAATAAGTCAAAAAAATATGACAGTATAGTAAGGCATAAAAATTTCAAAAAAGGTCATAGTATAGAATGGCATAAAAATGTGAAAAAACGACATAGTATAGTAAGGCATGACAACATCATAGTATAGTAAGGCATAAAAACAACATAGTATAGTAAGGCATAAAAATGTCAAAACACGTCATAGGATAGTACGACATAAAAATGTGAAAAAACATCAAAGTTTAATAAGGCATGAAAACGTGAAAGACATCATATTATAGTTAGGCATAAAAAGTCATAAAAACGACATAGTTTAGTTAGGCATAAGAAGTCATAAAAGCAACATAGTACGGTAAGGCATAAAAACTATATAGTATAATTAGTCATGAAAAGTCATAAAAATGTCATAGTATAGTAAGACATAAAAACGTCATAGTATAGTAAGGCATAAAATGTCATAAAAGCAACATAGTACGGTAAGGCATAAAGACGACATAGTATAATTAGTCATGAAAAGTCATAAAAATGTCATAGTATAGTAAGACATAAAAACGTCACAGTATAGTAAGGCATAAAAAGTCATAAAAACGTCATAGTATAGTAGGGCATAAAATGTCAAAATATATCATAGTGTAGTAATTAAAAAAAACATCATAGTATAGTAAGGCATGAAAATTTCAAAAAAGGTCATAGTATAGTATGGCATAAAAATGCCAAAAAAGCCCATAGTATGGTATAAAGGGGTTGGTAGTGGGATTTGAACCTATAACCTTGGGAATTGGAGACAACTAGCCGAACCACTACACCATCAAAGCAATGCAATAAGGCATAAAAATGTCAAACAAACATCATAGTATAGTAAGGCATAAATATGAAAAAACGTCATAGTATAATAAGACAAGAAATAGTAAAAAACTTCATAGTATAGTAAGGCATGAAAACATCATAGTATAGTTAGGCATAAAAAGTTATAAAAATGAAATAGTATAGTAAGGCATTAAAATGTCATAGTATGGTAAAGGATGAAGTGGGATTTGAACCTACAACCTTCAAAACTAGGGAGATCTAGCCTAACCACTACGCCAACAAGGAGATGCTGTAGAGGATAAAAACGTCATAGTATAGTAAGGCATGAAAATGTCGAAAAAGGTCATAGTATAGCAATCAAAAAGACAACATAGTATAGCAAGGCATAAAATGTAAAAAAATGACATAGTATAGTTTGGGATAAAAATTTGAAGAAACTACATAGTATATTAAAGCATAAAAACGACATAGTATAGTAGAGCATATAAAGGGGTTGACAGTGGGATTTGAACCTATAACCTTCTGGATTAGAAACAACAACCTTAACCACTAAACCATCAAGGTGATGCTGTAAGGCATGAAAATGTCATAGTATAGTAGGGTATAAAATGTCAAAACACGTCATAGTATAGCTTGGCATAAAAATGTGAAAAAATGACATAGTATAGTAAGGCATGACAACATCATAGTATAGTAAGGCATAAAAACGACATAGTATAGTAAGGCATAAAAAGTAATAAAAACATCATAGTATAGTGAGTCATAAAAAGTCATAAAAACGTCATAGTATAGTAGGGCATAAAATGTCAAAATACATCATAGTGTAATAAGTCAAAAAAATATGACAGTATAGTAAGGCATAAAAATTTCAAAAAAGGTCATAGTATAGAATGGCATAAAAATGTGAAAAAACGACATAGTATAGTAANTATAGTGAGGCATAAAAATGGCATAAAACGTCATAGTATAATAAGGCATAAAAAGGTGAAAAAACATCATAGTATAGTAAGGCATAAAAACAACATAGTATAGTAAGGCATAAAAATGTCAAAACACGTCATAGGATAGTACGACATAAAAATGTGAAAAAACATCAAAGTTTAATAAGGCATGAAAACGTGAAAGACATCATAGTATAGTAAGGCATGAAAACATCATAGTATAGTAAGGCAAAAAAATTTCAAAAAACATCATATTATAGTTAGGCATAAAAAGTCATAAAAACGACATAGTATAGTTAGGCATAAAAAGTCATAAAAGCAACAGTACGGTAAGGCATAAAAACGACATAGTATAATTAGTTATGAAAAGTCATAAAAATGTCATAGTATAGTAAGACATAAAAACGTCATAGTATAGTAAGGCATAAAAAGTCATAAAAACGTCATAGTATAGTAAGGCATAAAAATGTCATAGTATAGTAAGGCATAAAAAGTCATAAAAACGTCATAGTATAGTGAGGCATAAAAAGTCATAAAAACGTCATAGTATAGTGAGGCATAAAAAGTCATAAAAACGACATAGTATAGTAAGGCAAAAGAACGACATAGGATGGTAAGGCATAAAAATGTCAAAATACATCATAGTATAGGAATCAAAAAAACAACATAGTATAGCAAGGCATAAAAATGTAAAAAAAAAAAAGGACATAGTATAGTTTGGCATAAAAATTTCAAGAAACTACATAGTATATTAATGCATAAAAACGACATAGTATAGTAGAGCATAAAAATTCATAAAAATGACAAAGTAAAGTTAGGCATAAAAAGTCATAAAAACTACATAGTATAGTAAGGCATAAAAATGTCATAGTATGGTAAGGGATGAAGTGGGATTTGAACCTATAACCTTCAAAATTAGAGAAATCTATCCTAAACACTACACCACAGAGGAGATGCTGTAGAGCAGAAAAACATGATAGTATAGTAAGGCATAAAAATGTCAAAAAATGTCATAGTATAGTAAGGCATGAAAACATCATAGTATAATAAGGCATAAAAATTTCAAAAAACATCATATTATAGTTAGGCATAAAAAGTCATAAAAACGACATAGTATAGTTAGGCATAAAAAGTCATAAAAGCAACATAGTACGGTAAGGCATAAAAACGACATAGTATAATTAGTCATGAAAAGTCATAAAAATGTCATAGTATAGTAAGACATAAAAACGTCATAGTATAGTAAGGCATAAAAAGTCATAAAAACGTCATAGTATAGTAGGGCATAAAATGTCAAAATACATCATAGTGTAATAAGTCAAAAAAATATCACAGTATAGTAAGGCATACAAATTTCAAAAAAGGTCATAGTATAGCATGGCATAAAAATGTGAAAAAACGACATAGTATAGTAAGGCATGACAACATCATAGTATAGTAAGGCATAAAAACGTCATAAAAACGTCATAGTATAGTGAGGCATAAAAAGTCATAAAAACGACATAGTATAGTAAGCAAAAGAACGACATAGGATAGTAAGGCATAAAAATGTCAAAATACATCATAGTATAGTAATCAAAAAAACAACACAGTATAGCAAGGCATAAAAATGTAAAAAAAAAAAAGGACATAGTATAGTTTGGCATAAAAATTTCAAGAAACTACATAGTATATTAAAGCATAAAAACAACAGTATAGTAGAGCATAAAAATTCATAAAAATGACAAAGTATAGTTAGGCATAAAAACTACATAGTATAGTAAGGCATAAAAATGTCATAGTATGGTAAGGGATGAAGTGGGATTTGAACCTATAACCTTCAAAATTAGAGAAATCTATCCTAAACACTACACCACAGAGGAGATGCTGTAGAGCAGAAAAACATGATAGTATAGTAAGGCATAAAAATGTCAAAAAATGTCATAGTATAGTAAGCAAAGAAAACATCATAGTATATTAGAGCATAAAAATTTCAAAAAAGGTCATAGTAGAGTATGGCATAAAAATGTGAAAACACGACATAGTATAGTAAGGCATAAAAAGGTATAAAAATGACAGACTATAGTAAGGCATAACAATGCCAAAAAAAGGTAATAGCATGGTATATATCAGTTGGCAGTGGGAACCTATAACCTTCTGGATTAGAGACAAGTACCTTAACCACTACACCATCAAGGTGATGCTGTAAGACACAAAAATGTCATAGTATAGTAGGGTATAAGATGTCAAAACACATCATAGTATAGTAAGTAAAAAAAACATCATAGTATAGTAATGCATAAAAATGTCAAAACAAGTCATAGAATAGTACAACATAAAAATGTGAAAAAACATTAAAGTTTAATAAGGCATGAAAACGTGAAAGACATCATAGTATAGTAAGGCATAAAAATTTAAAAAAAAATCATATTATAGGTAGGCATAAAAAGTCATAAAAAGGACATAGTATAGTTAGGCATAAAAAGTCATAAAAGCAACATAGTACGGTAAGGCATAAAAACTACATAGTATAATTAGTCATGAAAGTCATAAAAATGTCATAGTATAGTAAGACATAAAAACGTCATAGTATAGTAGGGCATAAAATGTCAAAATACATCATAGTGTAATACGTCAAAAAAATATCACAGTATAGTAAGGCATAAAAACGACATAGTATAGTAAGGCATAAAAATTTCAAAAAAGGTCATAGTATAGCATGGCATAAAAATGTGAAAAAACGACATAGTATAGTGAGGCATAAAAAGTCACAAAAACGACATAATATAGTAAGGCGAAAGAACGACATAGGATAGTAAGGTATAAAAATCATAAAAACATCATAGCATAGTACGGCATAAAATGTCAAAATATATCCTAGTGTAGTAAGTCAAAAAACATTGTAATATAATAAGGCATAAAAATGAAAAAACACGTCACAGTATAGTAAGGCATGAAAACATAAAAAACGTGATAATATAGCAAGGCATAAAAAGTTATAAAATAGTATAGTAATGCATTAAAATGCCAAAACAGGTCATAGTATGGTATAAAGGGGTTGACTGTGGGATTTGAACCTCTAACCTTCTGGATTAGAGACAACTATCCTGAACACTATACAATCAAGGTGATGCTGTAAGGTTTAAAAATGTCATAGAATAGTAGGGTATCAAATAGTGAAAGACTTCATAGTAGGCTATAGTAAGACATGAAAACATAGTATAGTTAGGCATAAAAACGTCATAAAAACATCATAGTATAGTAAGACATAAAAACGTCATAGTATAGTAGGGCATAAAATGTCAAAATACATCATAGTGTAGTAAGTCAAAAAAACATTGTAATATAATGAGGCATAAAAATGTGAAAACACGTCATAGTATAGTAAGGCATGAAAACGTAAAAAACTTAATAATATAGTGAGGCATAAAAAGTTATAAAAATAGTATAGTAACACATAAAAATACTATAAAAAAAAAAGGTCATATTATGGTATAAAGGAGTTGGCAGTGGGATTTGAACCTATAACCATCTTGATTAGAAACATCCATCCTAACCACTGCACCATCAAGGTGATACTGTAAGGTTTAAAAATGTCATACTATAGTACGGTATAAAATGTCAAAATACATCATATTATAGTAAGTCAAAAAAACATCATAGTGTAGTAAGTCATAAAAATGTCAAAACACGTCATAGTATAGTAAGGCATAAATATGTGAAAATACATCATATTATAGTAAGTCAAAAAAATATCATAGTATAGTTAGGCATAAAAATGTGAAAACATCATAGTATAGTAAGGCATAAAAAGTCATAAAAATATCATAGTATAGTAAGGCATAAAAAGTCATAAAAATGTCATAGTATTGTAAGGCATAAAAATGCCAAAAAAGGTTGTAGTATGGCATAAAGGGGCTGGTAGTGGGATTTGAAACTATAACCTTATGAATTAGAGTCAACTATCGCATAGTGAAGCATAAAAACTTCATGCTATAGTGAGACATAGACACAAGTTTTGAAAACGTCATAGTATAGTAAGGCATAAAAACATCAAATAACGTAATAGTATAGTAAGGCATTAAAACGTCAAGAAACATCATAGTATATGGTAAGACATAAAATGTCATCGCATAGTAAGACATAAAAGTCATTGTATAGTAAGACTTTAAAACTTCAAAAAATGTCATAAAGGTATAAAAGTGTCCAAAAACGTCATGGTATAGTAAGGCACAAAAAAGTCATAGCATAGTTAAGCATGAAAACATCATAGTATAGTAAGGTATAAAACATCATAGTATAGTGAGGCATAAAAATGTCAAAAAAATAATAGTATAGTAAAGCATAAAAACATCAAAACACGTCATAGTATAGTAAGGCATAAAAACGTCTCCTTTTTCCTCTAGAGTAAGTGGACAGAAATAGGGTTTAGGAGTCGCATATGTTAATTCTTGTTGTTAAAATTTTTGGATATGCTTGAAGGAAAATACTGACATTTTTCATCTTTCATTAATTCACTACCTCACATCCACCAATGAATACAACATGTCATAAAATAATGCACTTCAAAGAGTGTTTGCTTTCCACTGCTCACGGCTTCTCATTCAGTTTGAGCCTGCATCAAACATCCAATTGACAGACATCCTTGTCATTTCATCATTGGCAATTCACCAGTGTCCACTTTCTGCTGGGAAATGATTTCCTTTTATTTTCAGACAATAGCTTTGATAACAAGCAGTCAGTCTTCAAAGGAGTATCCATCAAATCAGTGTATACAACAGAAACAATATAATTTTTATTGGACACTTTACCTGGTAGGTAACAGTGCACATGGTGCCAAAATAATAATAACAGAATGTAACTGTAGTTCTTTGATTACAGTCAAAACCCAAATTTTAGATCTGGTGCAACTGCATATGAAGTCAGTGCAAAGGCAGAGGTGGAGGCAAACACACTTGAACTTGTTTATATTGACCCAATAATGTATGTGTCCTTGCAAAAACTTGAAAACGTTTCAGCTTTAGCAAAATATATGCTCAGTGGCGGACAGCCCGCGGGGAGCACCCGAACAGCACCGTTGGCCTGAGGGTCGTTTTGGCCTGTGCCATGAACAGTCATGAAATAAAAAATGGGAAAGAGTTGACGGACCTCTTGCATCACCTCTCCTGGGTATAATGGCTACCTCGCTGAACTGCTGCAGCTCACAAGTGTTGTCCACACCACTGCGGCGGCCGCCCTATTGCGGGCCCTGTCTTTCTACGTTATTGATGAGCGGTCGGAAAAGTGAGGATGCGCAATCAGAGAGCAGTCATGTGATTTTTGTTTACCCTCCTCCAGAACAAGAGAGAGAGAGAGAGAGAGAGAGAGAGAGAGCACAGGAAAACAACTGCCTTTCACCTAATGCTTTATTAACTTTTTGACATAGTATAATTACAGCCTACATGGGGTTTCTCCTATGAGTATATAGTACTTATGTAGCCTCCACTTTCTCCTGTAATAACATGCGATTGCTAAAGTGATTTAATAAATATTTATAAATGAACATTATTTTTAAACACAGTGGTTACAGTAATCAGTTTTTACACAGAATAATTGACTGTCTACACAACTAAACAGCTGTTTGCTAGGTATCCTAGAGGACTATGAAACTATCTTCCCCAGGATTATGCAGGCCGTCAGGGTCTTCCTGCGAGTGCTTCCTGTGGTCTGCAAATGTCTCATGTTCTGTACAGCACTCCTAATAAAACCAACAAGTGAGCTACTGACATGAAGCCCAGACTGAATCCAACTACATCCAGAAATAAAGCAAATGTTGTCTTGAATGGGGGACACTTCCCTTATAGTTGATCAAAAACTTGTATAGGAGTCACACCAGCAGGACAATGTGTGGTAAGCATCATTCTCTGGATTCTCTGGATTATGTATCATCAGAATTCTGACCCAGCCCAGCAGTCAGCAGGAGTTTTCTTTAATGTCTGCAGTGTCCAAAAGAGAACAAATATACACATTCACATTTATCACAGTTCTTTAACACATTCTTGTGAGGTGACAGTGGTTCCCAAAACAAAGTGACCCCCTTTCACGATGCATGTCTTTGACCCGATTTCACCCTTGTGTAACTTCAATGGCTCTAAATTTGGAACAACTCAAGTCACTTGTCAAATCTGACAACACTGTCACTTTTGTTCACTCCAGCTTGGCCGTGCATCCGGGCTAATTGTTCCCCAGATGTGAACATCCACAGCCATCTAATCACACTCCATTCTGATGTCTGTGTCGGAGTCCAGGTTAATCTGAACTGAGCGTGAATTTCATGAAAAATCAAAAACATCCTGATTGGCTGACAGTCCTGGTTAGCTGTGTGATTTCAGAGTGACTATGCCATCTCCAATGGACCTGGACCTCCTACTGATGAGTGCTCAATGGAAATTTGTTTGAAAGACACTCCTTAGAGATCTTAGGCACACACAGACACACACACACACATACACAGACACACACACACATATGCATACACAGACTATCTGAGAGAAAGAGTCCAAATTCATAACTGTCAATGATGGACAGGTTGATGCTGAGACTTTTTGAAGTGACAGAGTGGGCCAGGTTTCCGCTGCAGACCCCTTCAGATTGTTTTGCATTTTCTTCTGTTATTGCTGAGCTTAGATGTTCACTGGGAAATCACAATATTTCTGTTGTTGGTATTTTTATACAATGTCTGTCTGGATTGTTTGACTGGGCAAATTAATAGGTCTAATGGTTGGAATAATTAGGAGGGCAATGTTTTGTTCCAACAAGCACTCTTGCCAAACAGCTGAAAGCAAAGGTAAGAAGCAATTCCCTCCCTGTGTATACATGCCAACACATGAAAGTCATTTAGCTGCACTTAACTGTCGAAAAACAATTAGAGCAAAGCATAACAACATCTGCATGCACGACTTCTGTAACATGTTTTCTGTATCCTCCCTCTTGCTGACAGAACAAGTATTGGCAATCCTCAAATGCTAGGTACACTTCATGAATTTTACATTATGTATGATCATTACCATAACGATGCTATCAAAGATATTAGGAGCCTTCAACGCTGTTTTCTCTTACACAGGGATCTCTCTTAGATCTCTTGTCAAGAAGGTGGGTATCATCTACCATCATCTAGCATATACCACGTGCAAGCCCCCTCTCCTAATGAGTGTGTATGCATGTCTGAGTGTACAGTATGTAAATTCTTGTGTTGAGTGATCGAGAGGGGGATCGACACTGTCTGTGGGTGTGGGTGTGTGAGCATGTGTGTCATAAATCTTTATAAAAGAGGCAGCATTGTCTCCACCACTGTGTTGTCTGATTTATCTTGAAATCAGTGAGTGCTTTGCTTGCTATTACCACTTTTTTTTCTGCTGTTTTCGTCTACCAAAAAATGAGCCCCTCATTTCTTGTTTTTTCATTAGTTTGGACAAATCGTGTTATTTCAGCTGCTTGGAACAAGAAACTATGAGATGTAATGCACCTGTGCCCACATGTGAGGTGTGCATTAAGCACAGAACATATGAGAAGTGGGTGGTTTGACAGATGTGCAATATGAGGTGGAGTAATTAGCATTCTCATCTAATGGTCTCATCTCTCTCCAGCTATTGTCTCCCCCTTCTCCTCCTCTCTTCCTGGGCGATGTGACGTCCTCTGAAGCAGTAAAATGAGGCCGGTTTCTGTGTTGTCCTTCCACCGTCGCAGCGGCTCACAAACAGACTGTAATTATTTTCTGCCAGGGACAGGATCAGTGTGGAGAACAAAGTGCACACAAAACACCCTTGTGACAATTGGACTGGTTTGTACAAAATATGAGCTGCACACACACACACACACACACACACACACACACACACAAACGCACACATGATCACAAGCGGACAGGCATGTTTCCGCAGACACATAAACACACACAAACACGACTCGTAGATGAACACAGACACTGAACAAGCCCGACGTCTTCCCCTGCTTGTCTTGTTATACTCTGATTTTTTTCCCAGACAGAAACTGATTTGCTTATTAATGCAACAAATGCTGCCGGTTTTCTGGCAATTTTAAAAAATGTTGTTTACATAGGATACATGCAATCACGTGTTCCTCTGCTGTTATTAACAACTGCAGAACAAGACATGCACAGAGTCATACATACACATACCGCATGTATGCAGAGAAACCATCTATCTAACAATCACTCAGCGCGCTGCGGGTTTCCTCCCTCTGTCTGCTGGCAGTAAATTGGATGGTCTCCTATACATATTTTCATATGCTGATGGCCGTACTAGTGGTGCAGGCATCCTGCTGAAGTGATTTGTGGTGCTCATTTGAAAGTGATAGGACGCAGGCAGCCACTGAACTCCTACTCAGCGGTGGCTGGAATCAGGCTTGCCTTTATTGCTTTACAGCTAGCGCAGTAACCTGGGCACATTGATAATGGGCTGTTGTGCTAATAGGCAGATAACACATCCAATCCATCACCAACTTCCCAGAATACATGTGTTGTTTGCTTTTAAGTAACAAATACAGGCCCGTAGCCACTGAAATATACCCGGCTATTTGTAAGGAGCTGTCCATAAATGAACAATGAATCCATTAGATTGTGCCAAGTTCGTTTCAACTATGGGTAACAGGCGTTTTAAAGCAAGAACACACAGTTGTTACTGACAAATGATGTAGCACATAAAGTCATAAGTACTATGTACAAAGTTTCTCATTATTCACTCTGAACTCTTTTTCTTATCAAACTGTCAGACTCTGTGGTTGCTATACAATGTGATTACCTTCCTCTCTCTCCTTACCCCCCATATCCCCTATTCTCCCTGTCTCCTTCTCCTCCATGATTACCACACCGCCTCGAGCTAGTGAATTTCAATTGGGGCCACCTATTATTTTCCCCCCATGTGATAGTAATTATTTACAAATTTGTGAGTGTTCATGTGAAATACAGGATGTTCTATTAGAAGTTATGTGTAACAGTGGGGGAAGGTGGCAAGGTCTTGATTCTGAATATGCTATTACTGCAATCAGATTAAAACACAGCCACAGGTAGTTGAGAAGTCAAGGTGGAGGAGCCCTGAGACACTGTTAACCCAATCAGATTAATATTACAGATTGTCATGACCGCCTTTGTTTTCCATTTGGGAGAAGCTCGGGCTCACAGGGTTGGGGACTCGGTGAATGTGATTACCCACAAGATACAATAGGGTACAAAGACAGCAACGCTTTTGGCGCTGCTGTATTCAATAACCAGGAGAACCAGGCCGGATTCTCGCCCATTATATTTCTTAATTTGGCGAATCTTCACGCAAATTACTCAGGCTGGTCTCATTTGGGTGGAAGTACAGATTACAGAGGGAGGATGTAATTGCAGGAGACGTGGGGCCGCTCTCTGGGAAGGCAGTGAGGCTGATTGCACAGGAAGTAGTATTACTGGCCATGCATAAGGAGCTGCTCACAACGTGGCACCACTGAACGTTCTGTAGAAATCAGACAATGAATCACCATTGAAATGATGTTGCAGTCTTATCTTCACATATTTAGGCTCATCAGTAAATAGTGTTGAGCATACATAATTATGAGCAATACACCACTGTGATAAACGTAGTGGAACCACCGAATGCAGCTTGTGCTACTCTGTGGCACCCAGCAGTTTAGCTCATGGCCTGAAGCATGCCACAAGGCGTGTACAAACACACACTCAAAGCTTGCTCATTCTGTCTGTGTGAAAAACACACAAGGCACAGATACCCCTGCAGAGACGACATTTTGTTACAAAAGACTTTGTTCGCTATCTGATTCTACAGAATAGGACAAAATAAATGTCTGTTAGAGAGACGGTTTCCTTGGATTCTTAAATCACAGCAGTTTCTCTAACATGAATGGTGGTATTCCATATTTGTAGTGATCAATCAGTTATAATCAGTCAGTCAACAACCATGACAGGTGCATAGGATCAAAAAAACGCTATTGATCACTCTCACTGGCACCATATAGTTTGATAGTGTTCAGGACTCTTTGGCTTTTGAAGGTGGATTGACTTGTAGCATCTTCCCCACAAAGAACGTGACTGGAAAAGATTCTTATCCCATCCCAAAGCCGAACCGTAACCACACCAGCTTACCCTCCTCAAAACTGATATGTTCCAAGAGGGGCCATCAAGAGCGTCCTGATCCCAGACACACTCGCATATTTCCAAAATTCTCTATCCGTGCCTTTAATCATACTGTTTGGTGGCCAGCCCTCATCTATACATTCTAATTACATCTGCGACAGCTATCTGCTCTCCCTCTCTGTTCAATCTCTTTCTCACTTATATACACTACAGATGCATATTTACACACATCCAAACCATATTTTTTGTCATTTGGACATTTAGTAGTGGATGGAATTGTACAGAGTGCACTATTAGAAAGAAAGACTACTTTCTTGTAAACGAAAAGTTGTCATTCTTGGCAGTGTATCCTCCTCTTTCTAACTCTATCTCTCCATCTGTATTTCTCTAGTGTATGTATGCAGCAGCTGCTGTGGCCAACATGCTGAAGGGTGTAGAAAGGGCTTGCGTGAAGTCGATTCAATATCACACATACTACACCTTAAAACAAAAAAAACAATGTTATTGCCTGAAAACATCCAATAATAGCCAATTAGATCATCAAAAACCTTATTCCCAGCAATACAACCTCACACAAATACACACAGCCAGGCATAAAAAAATAAAAAAAACGCAAAGGAACCCTACGGCTGTTAAACTTTAAAGCTCCTGCTTCAAAAACTACATAAAATAAATAATCTGACTAAAATCATAACCCTGGGAGACCTCGCTCACTGCCTGATAATTGTCTTCTTTCATGACACAATCCATCCAGAACATTAGGCCTGTGTTCTCAGGCCTGCTGGGTGCTATCACATAGGGCAATCGCAAATGATGAGGGGGGGCGGGGGGGGCTTCAGCGAGGCTGACCTCCGCAGGGAACTCTACAGCCCCGTGCTTATCCGACCGTAGGGATCTGGGCCCGCATAAACAATTTCAAAGACGAGGCAAGATTGTTGCAAACAGCCAAGTTACACTGCTGGGGTGCACTATACACACAAAATGTACACATACATGATTTATACACGCATAAACACATGAGCGAATGCACACACACTGTGACTTTGGTTGTTCACTCAATCTTTCTTTGAGGCAATTGCTGGTTTTAAACAGGATCTATAAAAGATGAAACAACCTTTGCACTCGTCTCCCTCTGATGTTGGGAGACATACCTGCAGCCAGTGTTATTAGCTACTGCTTGTATTGATATGCACCATGCCCAGTTCAGCGTGTTGGCGGGTAAAACCACTGTGTGTTTCTCCCACGCCTCTTCCCTTTGGACAAACAGACGCACTCTGGCCTCCAACCGCAGCGTTGTGTGGGATATGTACGTCTAATTGGGTCTCAGAATAACAGCAGAGAGGAGGAAGGGGCTATCAAGTTTAGCATCCAAACTACACAGGTTCAGTCAAAGAATTCAAAGCAGGATTATGGACAAACACAGCATTTGATTGAAAGTGTTTGCTTCTACAGAGGGGTTATATATATACATTTCCTCTGAGTTTTCTGTAGAAGCGCTGGGGTGTGATGATGAAGTCAATCCAAACTCATACGCTGCTGAGCATTCATCATAACAAGCACAACTCAATTTAGCACAAGCCAATTTTCCTGCCTCCCATTGAAAGTCATCTGGTGTGGGTTGTGCTATTCAAATCACAATTGAATTCATCTTTCATGGCTTCATCTAATAGAAGCCTCTCTAGTCAAATCCAGCCCTGTTAATTTGCTCATCAATATAGCATAAGCATGCCTGTAGGGACAGACAGTACAGTAACTTAACAGGGCCGATTCTTTTTCATCAGCATGCCCTACATAATGTACCTGCGACGTTTATTTGCTTTGCAGTTATCAAGCTCAGCCAGGCAAAAATAAAACACTCTCACTTCTTACTAAAGACGATTGTAACGGTACATTCATTTTTTTGTTGGTGTGTTGATGTGAGTGTGTGTGTATGTGTGTGTCATCCCTGCGGGCTTGCAGGCGTCAATAACACTCTATAAATTCCTCCAACACATCCATAATAACTCTCGATAGGGTTCTCTGCCCTTTACTTCAAAGATGTATTTTTGTGTGTATCTGAGTGAAAGCACAAATCAGTAATATCCATGAGGCGTAGCTGGAGAAGTGAAAGTCCTAATGATCATATTTATTAGGCAAGTGAATCTGTCACAGCGAGATAATATGATGCTTTACTCAGAAGCGTCCTGTAAATAAGGGTAATTAGGTACTCTGTTCTCTTCAAAGCAAACAGCAGCCTTGCTGGATTTACTCTTGTATCTTTCACTGGTAGATAATCATCACCGCAGTGTCTGAAATTCTTGGGTGTCCATACAAATGCCTGTAAACACCTAGAGAGTATGGTTTTTCATAGCTGACAAGTATGTTTTTCACTGCAGTGGTTACATGCCACTAGAATAAGAGATTTATTAGCACAGCTTTCTAATAAGGTGTCATTTAAAAAGGGTTTAAAGGTTATATGGTTTCCTTAGCCATTAACATCTTTTAAGTAAGTAATTAAAGGACAATTTCACAGTTTTTCATGTCTGTCTTAACAATAGTCAGGTGCCCACATGAGCGGTGAGGCAAGTTGAGCTTGCTGCAGCCCTTCCTGCCTATACATTACAGCCTTTTTAAAACAAAATTCCCTCTTTTTTATATGTGTACTGGCCTATTGTTTTAGGACAGACCTGATAATTGCGAACCTATCCCTTCAGCTTATTTAAGCTTTTGTGTCTCAATACACTTTACAAAGAAAGAAAGAAGGAATTTAGAGAAAGAGAAGATGAGAACAATACAAAACACATTTTAAAAAGCACATATTCAAATAACTGCTTATTTCCACAACGCTGAACAAAAATCTGAACAAGGTTGCAATTACACTATTTAGTATGGGTTTTGGTTATAAAAAAATCCTGTGAATGATGTTTATCCTCCTCCAACATACTTGCATTGTCTTTCACTGTCCAATAGACCAATTTGACAATAAAACTCGTGGAAAATTGCTGCAAAGAATTAAAACCAAACACCATCTGTTATCAACTTATTAACATTTAAAACTGTTGTTAAAAACAGAAAAACATATTAAAAACTAATGACCAGCCAAAGGAATCTTTTACAAACTGACAACCAAAAAATAGTTCATAGTAATGGTTTGTAACTGTGAAGTTTTAGTTTATTGTTATTATTATTAACCATTAAGAAAGCCATGAGTCACAGCTGGAACCTTTATAGTGGCAACTTATTAGAAATGTTTAATTCAGGACATGTCTTACATAGCACAATTCAATATCCACAATACAACAGGCTGTTGAGAAGAAAAAAAGCTGACTATTTGGACTGTGGCATTTCAGAATTGACAAGGAAAGCATCCATCTGTCCACATGCAGCCTCAGTCTATTTATAAGGCTGCCATTGACTGACAACTACTCCTAGGGCGTACTATAAAAGACCAGTGCTGGCTGAGAGGCTGCATGTGTAGCTATTGATTACCAGTCAGAAGAGCATAAAACATTTGGGAAACAGTGAGATGAGTAGCAATCAGGAAAGCTAGCTTTCCCTCAGGCAATTTATAGACCCATTTGCCTTTAACGTATGAAATATTCTCCTATTCTTCACCTTAAGGGAGAACCATAAGTAACCCATTGTGCAGAGAGTATGTGCTGGAAGTCTGGGTGCCCCCCTGAAGGCAATGCTCTTCGCTAGTAAAAATCCTTACAGGTTCAGAGGTCAGATGTGTGTATATGACATATTGCTGTTTTACATGGCTGGTGATGACCCCAGTGAACTGTCAAGGGGATTGCTTAGTTTTATTGAATGCATTTTGTGGCATTTATATTCATATTTATCTCATAATGCCACAGTAGAAGACTGAATATAAGAATATAGCACTGACTTAAAGGCTCTGATTCATCCGTGAGGTCACAAAGTCACATAGAAGTGTGTGATACACAAGTGGACAGCACTGTTGAACTCAAATGTATCTTTATTGATTATTAATTTCAAAACTGTGCATTAGTATTTAACTTTTAATTATGCAAAATCATTCCCACATGCGTATGAAACCAAAGATCATCTCATAGATCAACCATTTTGTTATTTGCATTTCAATCAGTATAATCCCAGTGTTGCATTGTCAGTTTTGTAAATATACATCTCAATATATCTCGATTTGCATAAAATCATTATCCGAGCACAAACTGTCCGAGTTAATTCCACTATCCATCTGTTTTCTATTACAAAGCAACATTTGCATAATTCATAATCATAAAAAATATGAATTGGTTGTTAAGCAAACACTGAAGCAGCAGTTCCATTTATGAAACAGTGTTCACACTTGTTCAAATTTGACAGTGAAGTTGCTGTTTTTATTTTCTTAATGACCACAACAAAGATGAGGAGTCATTGTGTTGTACTATGATATGATTAGAGAGGAGCCCCGACCCGTCTGGTCAAATGAGATCATTTTTCCAGAGCGTGCCCTGGGCCAAGCCTGATTAATTTGCTACACATTGTGTTGGCTTATTGTACCAGTTGCATTACTTGCCCTCATTTTGTTGTTGATCATGATGAATCGCTGCTGAAGTGACAAAAGAAGGGAGATTTTTCAACCAAAATTTATAAAATAGCACTGGCTATATTTTCATTAAATAAAATGTTTAATTTTTCCACATTAATATAAGGACTGTATGAAAATTATAAAGGTGAAGAGGCCAGAAAGGGGGTGGATTATGTAGAGGGCCCTTTAACATTTTCTCATCCCAAAGTTAAATTTTAATTCATTCTTCCCTTATGAGATGTGTTGTAAACATGAAACATTTACTGTACATAAAAAGATATCCGTGTGCCACTTGTCATGAATGCACATTTTGCCATTTAAGACTGCTGTCATTTAGTTTATATTTATTATTTTAGGGTTTATTTTCCTCATCAAACTCAACTACCAGTTGATCAATATGTCAGTTCTGAGAAACCAAATAAATGTGGCTCTTTGTAGTTATTAGTGATTGAACATTATAACTCCAGAAGGAATGTTTAGAAACCCAGCAGTAGCTCCTTACTTCACTTTATTCTACATCTTAACAAAAAGCAGAACAACAGTAAAGTTAAACTTTGAATGTGTTGTTGGACTTTTCATTATTTTGTTACACAGTGTTTTTGCCATAATTATGGCAATTGTTAATTCCACCTGTGATTTGATGGCTGTGCGAAAA
This sequence comes from Seriola dumerili, assembly GCF_002260705.1. NCBI lineage: Eukaryota > Metazoa > Chordata > Actinopteri > Carangiformes > Carangidae > Seriola > Seriola dumerili. Next base: position 17,677,732 of record NW_019174307.1, read on the forward strand.
TCATTACGCCAAAAAATCCCAGCATGTTGAAACTGGAGTGCATCATCTTAAACTGTTTTAGTGATTAATGGGCGAGTAAGTTGTACCAATCCAATAGTGTGATATTATTTTTCAAATATTGGGGAATTTCCAAAGAAAATATTAATAATTCTGGAGAGCGTGCTTGCTTTTTGAAAAAGTGAACCGCAAGACTCACCCCCACCCCCCCCACCCCCCACCCCCCCGCCAACCCCCACCACCCCAATAATTTTTGAACAGTCCCTTGATAAAAAAAAAAACCCTTGCTTACCATCTTGGTGTATTTTGAGTTACACTGCAGCTGAGGAGCGGTTCACTCACAAGGTCACACTCTGTAAGGTGATACAGTTGATTCTGTCAGTGAGGCCCTCTGCACAGACAATATTTGTCTACCTTTGAGTGTTGAAAGTTTAACTGAAAATTATTGACATCGCTTTCTCAAATTTCAGTAATTTCTGTCAATTGCTGGAAAGACAATTTAGTATTAAAAACAGTATTTTTCAGGTTTTCTAAATATTAAAACCAATCCAAATCAGGCTGATGCGAAGTCCTGGAAGCTCCAGTGAGTTTTTCATTACTGCACACAGTGAGTTGCTGACCATATTTTATGTAAATCATATTTCCTACAACCAAAATGTTCCCTAAGGACAAAAATCTGAATTCATTCAGTCAGGTCTGACATTTTGGCCTTAGAAAGTATGGGTTTAGACTTAAGACTCAAAAGCTTAATTTGTTCACCCATGCTTAAATCTATTTTTGGATTCGCACCGGAGGATCCATGCTTTATGTTCCCTTCTTGCTGATAGGGTAATAAGGGTGAAATTTTGTGTCACTCATGTCTCTACTGTTTCGCTTTTATCTCATGCCACCTCTGGTTGAGGTAGTTTCATTGGGCTTCAAGCCACACAAAATCAGCATCAACCACCTTTTAGTTTGGGAAGCCAAAACTTGGCACAAAGTTGCCCATTAGTTTCCCAAACAGGCTCCCGGTGATCAGATAGTTGATCACAGTAAAAATGTTTTCTGCACTATATTTTCATTTTTCCATTTCATTAGCAAGACCCCCAAAACCATAAGTTGTTTTCATTTGCATCTAAATGCATTTGACCCCCAGACTGGAAATGACAGGTAATTATTTTTCCTCTAGTGTTCCTTGTTCGCAGGTTGAATTGAGCCGAGTACAGAGGCGCACCAATTGCTCAACGATGGTTTCCAGCACAAATTGCAGCGGTGGGTTGTTTGTGTTTTCATTAAGGTTCACCTTCTGTCTGACTGCCCTGAATCTGCAAGGCTCATTCTAATAAAATCCAGCCAGGATATACAGCAACACAGAAATGAGATGATATGAGATGATATGATGTGATATGAGATGAGATGAGATGAGATGAGATGAGATGAGATGAGATGAGATGAGATGAGATGAGATGAGATGAGATGAGATGAGATGAGATGAGAAAACTTTATCTAGTACTAATTCGTTTTCCTAATGAAGTTGCGGTGACATATGTATTTGCCTCTTGGATTATGAATGAAGCACTACAACTCATACACATCCTAAGTCTTACATGTGGTGAAGTCAATAAAAACACTAAACTAGTCCTATTTCATGCCTCAAGTCACTGAGCCATATTTTCTGTATTAAACCCTGATCTTTCCCCAACCTTAACTGTAAACTTAATTAACAACATTGCCTCTTTATGTTGATAAAAATCTAATATGGGAAGCATTAAGTTTCCCCCAAAACATATTTACTGATGCAAAGTAGTAAAGTATGTAAACATGATTTCTAGGAGACAGGGTTGGATGTCATAAAATTAGATGGCTGCTGTGTATATCAAGACTTAAATTATGCAACTAGAATTACATAATAATGACAGTATACTGCAATATTTTAAATAATCACACAAGGCTGAAAAAACATTAGTGGCAGGAGTAATCCCCCAAAAACAGTTTTTGATAGTTCATTACACAGGCCACACATATAATGGTGTTTACATCATGGTCAAATGTGGCCAAGACGGGTTCAGTAAAAAAACAGATTTGAATCAAAGTATGAGTGGTGTTATTCGTTAATTCTGCCACATCATACAAAATATCCTCACACTTGAAGCCGGAGACGGCCTCCCTGTCAGTAGAGGAATCTTTTAACAAGGTGCAAAGACTCTTTCCCCGGCTTTGGAAACGTATCAGAGCTGGTTCTCTGTCAAACAGATGTTCTGCTGCGCCACATCAAAACAAAAAGCTTCTGAGAGATCTCCGAGCAGAGTGTTGAAAAGGAGGAATCATTTCAGTGACCTTTGCTCCACCTTAGTCCGGATTAGCATAAACCACTCTGGCTGACTGATTGTGATAGTAAGCTGCAAAATAAAGGTGTGGAAAGTTATTCTCCATAGTCGCACAAAAAAAGTCTGGAACAGCATCAGTGAAATATTTCCAGTTTTTTTTTTACGAAAAAGCCAACATGATATGTTTATTTAAGAGATCAGGTTTTCTCCTCTTTTGATTCTCTCTCACTAACAGTGTTTAATGGCGAACTTCACCACTCCTCTCGGTTCACTCACTGTGACAAATGCCATTAAAACATCACTGTGGACCACCTGCTCCTCCACTGTACAACTGGACGAACATGCACTAAGATGAGGAATGTGAATTTGAGACCTCCTGGCAATCTGAGCTAACTAAAGCTAATAGTCTTGGAATTTACTCTGATGGTCTGTTGGGATGGTTCACAAACGTTTACTGTTGACATCTGTTTCAATTTCTCAATTTAATCATATTTGCTTTCCCACTCAGATTAATTTTTTGTAAATAAGAACATAACCTAAAATGTTTGCGCTCACAAGGCAAACGGTATCGACTGCGCTCCCTGTATGGCAGCGTGGAGTGTGTTGTCTGCATTGAAGTGCAGCTCAGATAAACAGGCAGCCCGGCTGGATATAAAACTGCTGTTTGGTTGGGATTATTGATCACATTAATATGCAATGATTATTTTCTCAGGGTGAATTTGTTGTCTAAATAGCGGTTTGAAGTTGTGTAATTAAAAAAAGCTTTGAAGAAGACTCCAGTAAAGAGATTTGACGTTTTAAGAAACATATTTTTGAAAACAGCTCTAAGTGAAGTGTTTGTTACTCAGCACTTCAATAGAGGACATTTCAGGATGAATTATTGTTTTAAAACACTGCTGAATGTTTATTTTCACCAAACCCACTATGCTGCAGTGCAAAGACACAGACAGAGAGAAAAAAAGAGAAAGAAAACAATGATGCATCATTTATCACGGATGGATGGGAGTTTTTTTTTTTTCTCCAAAATGAAGTCATTTTATTTTGAAAGAAGCGTCACTTGACAATAGAGTTCATATGTTCTCAGTGACTGCGGGCAGTTCAAAGAGTGTTTATGAACATGAATAACTGTCAGACAAAGAGCCAAGACTCTGATGTTTAATTTCATCACACTTTCTGAAGCTGGTCCAACACAATAAAGTTGCCTTCGTTTGAACTGTGTGCATCAAAATTAGCTTAATCTCATATTCTTCATAAAAAATATCATCATTCATCAGTCAGAAAGTTTGTTCTCTCTTGATTTACAGTATGGGAGAAACCTGTTCATGTAAATACCTCTTCACAAGGGATCTGGTTCCATTTTGAAATAAATATAAGGTATTTATTTGTTTAGTTAAATAAAGAAATTACTAGATAAGCATATTCATAACCATGTAAACGTAACTTCAACAGAGATTAGTCACACCATGAAAAATATATTATCCATATAATTATTACCTAACACTAGCTGTGTAAAGCAATGTAGTTTGTATTTTAGCACAGGTGCTGGTCTGCGCGTGATGATATAGGTATCAGATATATTTTAAATGATCTCAATAAGCCTTTTAACAGTAGATAATTAAACTTGTCAAATGGGAAAAGCACAGTGTGTCCCAGGAAGTCATGACAGTGTGACAATGAACCAGCATGAACAACAGCAGGACCCTGACACAGAAGCAGCTAAATGGAATTCAGGCACGATTTACTTTATTATTTAAACCTGCGCTTTTCCTGCTGTAAGATGTTGAAATCTCTTCCATGTAAAAGGCCTTTTCATATCTGAAATTTTATCAGGTGGATGTTTCATTCAGTCTTCTACTATCATGTAATTTATTATGGTGAACATAATAAATTACATGATAGTGTGTGTACAAAAAAAAAAAACTACTTAAATAAATCCATTAATGACACGGATGGTTTCCAGGAATCCGTCTGATTATTTTCACAGTGATTAAATTGGGAATAAACTTTGACTTGGCTGCCATGCGACACTGTCTTTAATCTCGTGAATGGATCCTTCTAGCAGACAGAGAGCGAGAGAGAGAGAGAGAGAGAGAAGAGGAAGTGAACGAGAAAAATGCTCGGGTCAGAAATACTTTGAGCCCACTGGATGGAGCTGCAACGACACTCGGCAGCAGAGGAACCCACTCTAACCAGAGATTAACCAGGAGATTGAAGCACAAACCCCAAAACAAGTAAAACACAGCCACCGTGCACATATTCCATATCTCTTACTACATCTGTCTGTTAAGTTACTACAGTTAGTGTAGAAGTAAAATAAATCACAATGTGTGTGTGTAACAAATGACTGTGATGGTGGTTGATAAAAGGCAGCAACTGAACATGACCTAAGCAAGTTCAAACTATAACTTAAATAATTCTTAAAATCACATTTTTATTACTTATTTTGAGACAAACTTTTTGGGTTCAGTATTTACAGATGGAGCTGATACTTTCAATAATGACTCCAAATTGATGGGACATTACACTGCAACAGGACAGAAAATATTGTGTTTTTATTAGATAACTTACTTGGATTACAACAACACGAGCTGAAAGCTTGAACTGAAAATAAACTGCTAATGAGTGTAACATAAACGGCTGAACGGAATGTGAACTTAATGCTCCGCTGCTTTTTTTTTTTTGTTTTGTTTTTTCTTTCCACAATTTTCTAAGTTTAAATTCCTGACACTTTCCACCTCCAGTGCACCAAATAAAAAAAAAATAAATAAAAAAAAAAGAAGACAAAGTGTTGACCCAGACTTAAATTGTTAGTTTTAATATAGTTTTGCACTGGTGATGACTCCAGATACATTTATGAGCATTAGCCAACAAAGCAAACCCAAGTCTAGCCCAAACAAACTGGGATGAAAGGCGGCCTTTGATCCGCTGCCGACCGTAGTGACTTCAGCACTTCAGCTCGATTGTTTTCAGCTGAGGTTTCTCTGGGTGGCTTCACTTCAAGCTACAACTGAAAATGCCGGAACAGGATTTACTTGGGATTTAAGGACCACAAAGTTGGTTCACAAAAAAAAAAAAAAAACTCCCAGCTAAACCAAACAGACGGTTATTTTCAGAGTTGTTGCAAGTAGCTCCTCAAGTGATTGTTATATACATGACAAAAGCTGTGACTTCATGTCTTCTCAGGCCTATAAGCTCTGTCGTTTCACACCACGACCAGCTTTATGTTAAGGCCACGACAGCTCACATTCCGTCTGATCATAGTTGTGTGTGACATTTCAAAGAGGATTATGAGAATGAAATGTGATGAAAAACTATTTTCACGTGACCCCTGAGCAATTGACCTCTGATAAGCTAGCGCGGCGTAGCACCGAGACTCAGACTTCTGGGACTCGCATGTTTTGCAGCCGGCGCTTGTACCGACCAGACAGACCGAGAAGTGGACAACAAAAGCCCATCAACAATAAACCCAGATGTAAATTTAATAGCAAGCACAGCTGTCCACTAAATTTCACACACATGCACACATGCACACACACACACACACACACATACACACACACTCCTCTCCTTCTCTATTAATATATTATTGTGTGTTTGTTACTTGCGGCCAACATAAATAGCTTTATGCGCTTGAACATGTTGACAAAGCAGCCATGGCTCATTGGTGGTTGATGGATGGCTGTGTGTGCCTTGCTAATTATTAGTACACATAAAAGGATGCTGTTATTTCCAGACCTGGCCCAGCAGGCCCCAGCCGGAGGGGTCACTGGGTAAATACGGAGCCATCAGTCTGCGACTATATCACTCAATCTTGATGTATGAGCAAAGAGGTACAAATTAAACGCGCAGCGACCTTCTAGGGGGTACTGCACTCAACAGGACGCCATTTGGGCTAATTCCTGTATGGGGTTCAGACAATAGGCCACTATACCACATAGTGTAATTACTTTGTGTACACACATCTGGAATTAAGCTCCCAGAGGAAGCTAATACACTTGAAAAAAAAAAAAGAGAGGCCAACCATTTTAGATGTGCAAAATTTAGTATGTGTGAGTAGAACAAGTGGAGGCAACGTGCAAGTGTTTTTGTGAATGCATGCATGTGTGTGTGTGTGTGTGTGTGTGTGTGTGTGTGTGTGTGGCAGTGGAGATGCTGAATTCAAATGTAGATGCTGATGAACATATGCCAACTCTTGACCTTCTCATGTCATCTGCTCAAAGTTAATCACTGCTGTAGGAACAAGGAGAAAAGATCCTCTATGAGCACTGAGCTCAAAGGAGGGTTGCATGTCGTATATCCAGTATCCCACAAAATCTCTTGTTTTGCCTTCTATTTTCCCTCCACACTTCTCGGCTTCCCACTCCGGTTACAGCCATCTTGCTTCTATTTGACGGCGCTGCAGCCCCACTTTCCATACAAATACTATCTGTGTCATTTTGACAAGCACAGGCCGAGAGCTGCACCCTGCAGGAGGCTCCAGATTCGGGTTGCATCTGGATTTTATAGCAGCTCAATTTTCTCTGCTGGTGTGCGGCTCATATTGGATGTGATGAGCTGGGGCCGGCTAACATGGAGTCTGCGAGAATGTCAACTCTAGACAGATATTGATATTGATCCACAGGTTGAGACAGTTGCTGAGCATTGGCCACAACACGATGTGAGGCGCGGAGAGAGCACGAGTCTGCATCAGGACAAAAACACTGAAGACGTTAGGGACGGGGATTAGTTCTGGACAGTTGTTATTATATTGAAAGTGTGGTTAGTTGTGTCTTTCCAAGTCATTTACGAGGATGTTCGTCTTGTTTGTGTACACAGCCGTCCTTACTCTGTGCGTGAAGCTCAACTTTCCTTCTGCAGCTTAACAAGTAAAAGTGTTTTAAAACTTGAGTACAAATATTTATAACTTTATTGATAGTTTACTTGTACAAGATGTACATTCATATTTTGTGAATCAAAAGGGGAAAAACAAACTGTACGATGATTCATGTTTAGGCATGCTTGCATATGAAATGATAATCATTTTAATGGGTACAACAAATTCCATGGGGTATTACTCAATTCAACCATCCCTGAAATGTTTGTAAACTCGGACACGCTACATTTTTTTTTTTTTTTTTTTTAGGCAAACAATGCACTACAGCCACACCTCCTAATTCAAATTCAACACTTAAAAAAAACATACAAAAATAAATGCAAAGCCATGTAAAAATGTACACTTGTAGTTCAACTATTTCATCTTTCATAAACTTTTAGACAAAATAATAAATAAAACACCCATATGTTTAATTTAAAATGGAGACATAGATAAACAATTCTAAATGGAGGTCTGTTAACAGAGAAAAATGTTGTTTGGAGACTGTTAGAGGTACGTAGATCTGAAACGCATCTACATGTATATCGCAGCTCTGACAGCAGTGTTGAGAAGGTTGTCAAAATAATCTCTGAATTCCAAAACAATCCAAATGTTGTGTTTGGTCTGGAAGGAGTTTATAAATTACAGTCTGAATTATTGGGAAATTAATGATGAAATGTGACATATAACATGCAGAATTAAGATAATCACATTGTAAACAACTGCTTGGTTTCGGATTACAATGTTGATTTGTTGATTTCAATATGAACATTTTTCCAAAAATCCAAGAGTAAATGGATTTTCTCTAGTGTTAGAAGAGTAGCGAAGAGAGTTTCTTTTTTTAATTATTATTATTTCCCTAATTTCTGCAGCTTCCAAAAAATGTGCTCATGTCTTTCTCAACAAGTGACAACTGTACCTGATGTATACAAAACTGCTCGGATACATAGGAGGTGAGGTGGGATATGGCACCTGGTTTTGAGTGACTTTTCTTGAACTCAACAAAATGTACACTGCTGTAGAAAAACTGGCGTGTTTGGCAAAGAAATTCAACACTCCAACAGTGCATGGAAAACAACAGAAAATCATTGGGTCTCTTTATGGTTGAGGATTAACTGCTAGCTGTTTTTACTTTTTTGCTATTTACAGTATTGCACTTAAACTGCACACCATTGCATTTCAGTTTGACTGATGCTTTCTTCATATTTTCAGAATTACAAAGAAAAAAGAAAGAAAAAAAAAGAAAAAGAAAATCGCATTTATACCCTTTAGCCAAGATAATGTCCTTTTTGCTGACCACATGACGATATCAAATCCCCCTCCCCCTTTAATTAGTAAAGTAGTATCTGCTTGTAGTGCCATTTGTAAACACCCACATACAAGACCTGAAGTGCAAAGGCTATCTTCACTTCTTAACCCAGGATACAACACAATAAACAGAAAGAAATAAAGACAGAGGGAGCACGCCGTGAGGAGAAATGCAAACCAAATCTCGCCGACACATGCCCAGCAACACAGAATCACGTCTCTTCGCTCTGCAGCAAAGAAAACAGGAGTTGTTGCTTTTGTTATAGCACAAGTCCATAAGAAGAAGGATATCAAACCGTAATGGAGACCTTTTCACTTTGTAGGTGTAGGAGGGGGGAGGGTGTGGAGGGGGGGTTGTGGGCATGTTGAATGGCAGTGTTAAAAACAGTTGTTGAGCGTTTGTGTCAGGTGTGGATGGAGGCCAGTCCCAGAACGGTCCTCCATTAGAGCTCATGCACTTGGCAGCAGCAGGGAACACAGTGGTTGGAGACAAATATGGCCTTTTTTTGTTTGTTTTTTTAAATGTTTTTCTTTTTTCTTCGTTTTTGTAGTGAGGGGGTCGGGGTCGGGGGTGGGGGGGTGGTGGGGGGGTTGTAAAGGTGAGAGCCGTTCCAATGCTTCGGTGAGGTGGTGTGTGAGTCTGTTTTCCCCCATGCTCAACCCTCTGCATTGTCAACATGGCGGCAGCCAGCGTCAGCGAGGCTCTGCTTTTGGCCCTGCTGCTGCCTGCCAGTTTGCTTTGTTCTAACGTCTTCTGGTCTGACGGGCCCCGGCCTGGCCCTCAGACAGACATCCACATGTGTTTGTACGGTCCTTGGGATGTGATCTGTGCCTGGAGTGGACTGAGCCACTGGCCCCGCAGAAGTCCTGCCTGTTGGGCGAAAAGTAAAAGGTGATTTCATTGGTATTTAATTACCGTTCTCTACAAGTGGTTTGTTTTGGCAGCTGGTTTTGTGACAATTTTCTCGCTCCCTCCTTCTTTTTATTTTCTTCCTCCACTGTTCTCCCCCTTTCTCTCTCACACACACTCTCTCTCCCCCCTCTCTGTATGTGTTCCTCTCTTTCATTCTCACTCAGTGTTTTTGTTTAGTTTAGTTTTAGCTGTGAGTGTCACGGCCCTTTCACAGGCTCAGTCTTGTGTGAGAGGCGATTATGGGCATCAGGCGAGCGGAGGGGCAGCCCGGTGGGGTCAGAGTCCCAGAGCCTCGGTGTGTTTTCTTGCCTTGAGTCGCAGGTCAGCGATGCTCGAGTTCTTGCTGTTGCTTTTGGCAGCTGCCGCCACTGCCGCCGCCGCAGAGGCCGAGTCGGCGAGCGATGCGATTGGTAGTCCGAAGGGAGGGGGCGGGAACATCAGGTAGGGAGCGTGAGCAGCCAGGTGAGGGTGTAGGTGAGGGTGGGAGTGGGTGACCCCGTCCAACTGGAGCTGAGCTTGGACCTGCAGAACAGCAAAATATAAAGTCGGTCAATGGCGGCGCCTCAGGCCGTGTGTGTGTATGTGTGTGTGTGTGTGTGTGTGTGTGTGTGTGTTTGAAGAGGGTTGAGGATTCAGGTTTCACAGTCTGACACTATTAAATTCCCCCTCAGATTTTACCCCCTCAAAGCTGTTGCTTACAGTGTGTTTTCTAAGAAAATAGTTAAGGGCTGCACTCTCCGCTTTAGCCCTTTTTTCATGTCAGCTATTCTAAAAGTTAATGAATCATACATTGCTCTCAGACACCACATCCAATTTAATCGTCTAGAATCAAAGTCTTTCTAGGACCCAGAACAGATTTGTTTAATTCAGACTGAGGACTCCGTTATACCCTTGGAAATATGCAGTCTTGTTATCCTGATTATGTATTCAATTGCATAAATAAACAATTTTGCACTAAAAAGATATTCACATATTTGGTGTTATAAATATTTATCCAGACATATTCCTGAGTCAAGGGAAAAAAGAAACCATAAGGAGCATAGAATATCAGTTTTCACATTCTTGGCAATTATTTTATAAGAAGTAGGTGAAAATTAAGCATCCGCTTACTTCAGAAGGAGAGAGCTGAGCCTGTTGCCATTTCTCATGTGTTTCAAACACCAGAGGAAGAAGTGGGGAAAACTCAAGTATTTCATGCTTTCTTCTCCAACCAAAATAGAATGATATAAAGTCAAAGTTTTAACTTGACTAAATATTATTTTTTCACTTTGCTCCCTTTTATTTTGGCCTAAAAATACTGAAAATGACTTAAGCTGAAGTTGTTAAATGAAAGGGAAAATTAAATTGAACCACAAATGTATAGTTGCTCAGCAGCAGCGCTCGCAGCGGCATCCAAACAAAACCTCCTGCAAAACAGCATCTCCACATATCTCATTCACCAACAGTCAGGTAACAAACTGCAGCTGTGGCCGATAATCTCCAGACTCATGGTGGAGTGACACCTGATAGAAAATGCAGAAGCACTGACGGAAAAACCAAAGTCAACTTGTTGAAAGTTGATTTTTTTTTTTTTTTTGGTGGAGCAATCTTGTTTTTTGGGGGGAGGGGGGGAGGACAGAAACGAATCCAACCCCGACAAAACAGGTGGTGAAGGTTAGATGTGTGTGTTAACTGTTATATCTTCATACACACATGCATGTAAGTTGGTCGCACACATACACGCTCACAGCTTGCAAAGTCTTTTCTTTTCAAAAGATTATTTTGGCAGTTTTTCTTTACTTGCTGTTGAATACTGAAGAAGGATGGGAGGGAGTCACATGACATGAAGGTTCCAACCCTCAGACCTCGCAATTTCAACTCATGACCTTCCCCAACCCATCGACAAGCCATTCACTTGTTTTATATGCATGTGCTGCATTGTAAAAAAAAAAAAAAAAAAAAAAAAAAAAATCAGTGCAGCCTGCGTGTGCCTGTTTCAACCTTTTACAGTGAGCCTCTCTCAGTATGCAGGCCTCAAGCCCCCATCCCTGCCAGTGCAGCTCAACGCCAATATCCATCAGAGCCCACTCCATTCCCCGCTTTCATCATCTCTTTTATGTGCCGCACTGTTGGCTTAATTAGGCCGCTGCTTTTCACGAGGGTCAAGCAGACAACACAGCAGCCAGGACACAAAAGCAGATAGCAGCAGATCAAATGTCTGTCCACCTCTCCTCTCCCCGTGCAAGCCCGACCCTCTCCACACAGCCAGGAGGTGAAAGGTGCACTGAGGTCTTAGCTGCTCCCTCCCCCTCCAACACACACACACACACACACACACACAGACACTGTCTCTCATCACTTGCATCTAATAGCTGCACATGGCCTATAGATTCATGTGGGTGTACAAATATAGAAGGTCTACTCTGACTCTGAGAAACACACACACACACATACACACACACACACACACACACACACACGTAGCTCCATTACAGATTCCTCAGTCCTCACCCATGCATCACAAGATGCTGAGTAATCATCTTTTTCTGCTGCAACTTCGTCTGCATTTTTAACTTTTCTACATTTAATTCAGGCTGAGTTCCTGATCCATCCCTGATTGAATGTTTCCAATTTTTTGAAGCTTCGTCAGCTCCAGCTAAGAGGAGAACGTGGCCTACCTGTTGGAAGGGCATCCGGAGGGCACCCATATTGACATAGGGTGCTACTCTGCATGCGTCGAGGTGACTGCCACTGCCCAGAATAACACCTGGAGTGAAGGGAAAGATGTCTGTCAGACAGCCAGACAGTTGTTGTTATGTGAGATGAGGAGGTCACAGTTTTTTTTTCCACATGCAGTTAAAAATGGTTGAACAGTGTCAAATAGTAAAATGAAAATAACCCAGAAGAAAAGGGAAAATAAAAATAAGATCATTCATAAAGGTTAAAAGAAGTGACAATTACCTTTGTGCATCTGGTTTTCTTGTTTTCGACATTTTGCTCTTCTGTTCTGAAACCAAACCTATAATTGGAAAAGCAAATTATCTATTAGACAAATACTTAAACTAGTACTGAATCCAGTTTTTAACAAAACTGTTTTTATACATATATCAGATGTTATTTTAGTAGTATTATAATTTGTGGAAAGGCCACTTATTTATAGCCAATAAAGGAAAAATTACAGAGCTTACATCTGAGCAAATGAAATCTTATTTGTATAAACATTAACTTTAAATTATAATAATAAAAATAAAGAAACATTTGTGGGATATAAATATGATTTATGCAGGTTAGAAAAATAAACCACAGGATATTAGATAGGCAATGAAACAAAACCACAAGCTCAGTAAAAACTTATTATTGAGCTTCATAGTAAATTCTTACAGGAGCACAACAAAATGACTATAAACTCAGCTCTGAGTGAGACACCACAATCTCACAGAGCGCGTGGAAACACTGTAAGAGCAGAATGATGATATTTTTAAAATGAAAATTATCCCTCGCGAACCACCTTCCAGTTTGCTGAGTGTCTTCTGAAGCTGCAGGCTACGGCCTATTGTTAATCATCATCAACCTAATTTGCCTCGGTGAATAACATTATCTCCCCTCCCCTTCGACCCCGCAGTGATTATCATTTACAGACGCGAAATTAGCGACCGGTCGCGGACCACAAAGGGCGCAGACTGATGATGATGGTGGTGGTGGTGGTGATGATGATGATGATGATGATGATGATGATGATGGTGGTGGTGACTCGAGGTGCCGCGAAGCCATTTTAAGTTGCGTGGAGCGATGTTCAACATTGTGTCGATGAGACTACAACAACAGCACGGTCAATAAAGTGACTGAGACAACTGAGGTGCAAATAAAAATCCATTATTCTGACTTTGAAAAATTGATCTTAAAAATATAATAGGAATAAAATTCAAAATTAATGCAGCAGAGACGTCGAATAATTTCTACCAATTAAATTACATTATCATAATTATTATTATTATTATTATCATAATTATTATTATCATCATCATTATTAAATAAGGGTACACACTGTAAATTCTCGTGCATGTTTAGGTGGTGAGTTATGTGCTGCACAGCGGTACATGATGGTAGTAAAGGTGTTTATGAAAATCCCAGGTGATTTTGCATAGACGCACAGTAATCCCTCAGATAAATCAAGGCTAATATTAGACGGGCCCGAGATCAATTCCAATTACGTGCCAGTATGTTAAGCAAAGTGAACTACACTGGTTCAGACAGTTATTTCTTCATTAAGGGCCACTCAATGATGCGCTTCACAAATACCCTAATCTCATTTCCTTTTTGATTTTTTATTAGAGACAGTGAATAATGACATTTAATTTAGCAGCGCGCCAGAAACCCAAAGATATTAGTCCTAACTGAATTACTGCCTGCTCCTCACCAAGCTCTCATAACTTTCAATTAGATTCATTGACAGCTGCTCGGAGCGCAGGTTCACAGCCTGCAACAGCAACTGCTGCAATTCACTCTCACTAAATCTGGAGGAGACGCGTCCCTGAAAGAGCTTTAAAAAAAAAAAAAAAAAAAAAGGGGGGATTTTCAAAAGCTTTATTTTTGCAAGAAGAGACAACCTACGGCTTCTGTGCGTTCACACTCATTGTGATCACAGAAAACACACAGGCAGGTTTTATAGCCCAAGTCTTTATCAACCGCATTTACACCATGAATTATTTTAATTCACACGCTATACACTTTATTAGTGATAACTGCAGTGTTATCCTGAATTATACTGTCAACCGAGCCCGAGCATGTTTAGCTCAGAATGGTGGTCGATAGGCTTATAAAGCTCTATGATGGGTTTTATTCATCCGATTAGAAAAGCTGAACAGCAGCAGAGTTGGGCCAGAATTGAGTTATTTCTAATCTGTTTTTATGGGGACACTACATCAAGCCTATGGCAGATATTACAAAGAAAATGAGGAGGGATACGAGTTGACATAAGAGCGCGTCCCCTGAAGCAGCCATTCAGGCTCTTCATTCATTTTAATCATTGCTTGGGATTTTTTTTCCTCCCCCCCCCACCCCCAAAGAGTGCTCGGATCGCAGGAGCAGGCTGAAGGCTGAAGGCTGAGGGCCTACTGATGGAGGCTCAGTAGGTTGTTACATCCCGGCTGATTTACAGCAGTTTACACTTGTTTGATATCACTGACTGATACCAAGCCACTGCTTATACAAATACAGCCTTCCTTCTTTTAAATTTTACTCATTTTAACGAGACTTACTTGTTAATTGCACCACAGAAGACACACGCTGGACAAATATGGTTAAATATTCAGTCTAAATCTGAATTAATTTTGGTCCTGTACTGACAACAAATCCCAAAAATATCCAGAGTAATCGTTCAGTCAGTGTTTCTGCAGACTTAACAAATGTCGGAGTAAAACTGCAAACCCCTACAGAAATATGACGACAACACAAGGAGTAAAAAATCATAAATCGCAATAAGCTCACTATGAAGGAGCACAGACACTCTATAAATAACCCCCACAGGAATAGTAAAGAAATATGTCAGACTCGGAGCTTTGTCACGACAGAGGCTGCATCATTTATCTCTGGGGTTTGTAAGGTCAACCTGCCTGTGGACTAATGAGCTCTAAGCATGTTGTTTTTCATTTCTTTTTTCCCTTTTCTCTTCTTTTTTTTTTTTTGCATTTTGCAGGACAGGCGATGATCTATTTATATCACGAGAGAAAAAGCTACACTTTTTGGCCTGACTTAAACATGACATGTTGCTCACGCAGTAATTCGCTTGTTTTGTTTTTTTACAAGCTGGACACATGATCAACATGAGGTCAAACTGTAAAGTGCATTATTGAAAAAAAAAGAATAGAAAAAGGTGGGGGGAAATAACTGCATCACTATAAACATTCCCCAGTAGTTTTTAACAGTTTTCTCTAGTGTTAACTGTTTTTATAAGGGAGTCAGTTTGAGATGAGAGCATGGGGTCTATTTTATGTTGCGCAATATTTCAGATTTTCTCTTAATTGTCTTGAATTATGGCAGGGTTTGGCAGTGGCACGAGGTCATTAACACAACTCCCACACAGCGAAGTGATGCCACAGAACACTTGACTCAAATCATAAAAGTGCTATATTATCCTGTACATTATCTTACAAAGATCCTAAATCCTTCAAAACACCAGGGACGCTTTCACCGCCGGAGGAGGACACTGTAAACAGACACACTGCAGAAACAATGTTGGGTGGGGGGGTGGGGGGGGGCATCGTTTCTTGTTTGTTGCTCACGCAGCAGCCGCTCTGCGCCAGACAGATGAGCGTTTAGAGACGGAGCAGGAGGGAGATCCTCACCTGCACTCTGGCCTCGGACAGTCCAAGCCGCTGACTCAGCTCCTCTCTCATGAAGGCGTCCGGGTAGTGCGTCTCGTCGAAGAGCCGCTCCAGCTCGTTCAGCTGCTCCAAGGTGAAGTTAGTGCGACTCCTCCGCTGCTTCAGTTTGCCCTGTGCATCCTCGTCCTCCGACTTCACGTCCTCCTTTTTCTCCTTGCACTCGTATATCCCTGTTAAATGGCCCACGGTTTGGGGTGGGGGGGGCAGAGAGAAGATGCGTTTAAATTCTGGACATTTCCGCTTCCTCAAGGAGACATGCACACATTATCGGCCTCGCTGCGTCTCCCTATCCCCACACGCATACACCCCACATGTACATTAATGTGCCCCCCATAGTATACATGGGCCCTAACATGCGGCCTTAGGCCTGGCAATTTGGCAGCAACACACACACACTCCACACTCCACACACACACACACACACACACAACGTATTTCTTCAAGAGACAGGCCTGTGGCTGCATTTCCAGCCTCCATAAGTCAGTGTGCAACGTCAGTGTCGTTATAAAAGTAAATCAGTCAATTCATGCCATGGAAGCCTAATAAGGCTATAAGCGATTTAAAGAGCAGAGAATTAAGCCCCGACTGAACGGAGAAGATTTAGGTCTAATTACTCGCCTCCGTAAAAGAGACTGGAGGTTATTTCAGGCTATAAATAAAAAATGTAAAGTCTAACATTTTCTACTTACAGAAACCTTATGATTTCCTTTTTTTCCACTAAAACCATACATGTCTATATTTCACACAGTGCAATACGCTGCAAGGCTGTCAGCATATTGGCTATTCTATTTTTATTAGGCAATACAGCATTATTAGTAGCTGTTATTATTAGTAACAGACTTGACAACTGCTGCAATTACTGGGCCTGTTCACTCGCATTTTATTGTTTGTAGTTTGCTGACGTGAAAATATGTTTTTTTTTGCCCCCACAACTGAAAAGCATTTGATTTTATATGAAAACCATGATCACATCAACACACACACAAGCAGTCTTACAGTCTATCCGCTGGGTTTAATGAGAAATATGAGGCAGAATAATACAGAATAGAACTGACCCTTTTTTTGCTGCTGCTACAGGATAAATATAGAAACAAATTACTCACTAAATGTCTAAAAGTCTTCCCACTGCACTTTCTGTTAGCTGGGTGAGAGCAGGCCTGTGCTGCTGTTTGTCTGCACTTTCTAACCAAATAATGATTTCTTAAAAGGGAATTTCTATTTGATGAGCGTGTTTGGCCGCAGATTTTTTTTAATTCACAAGAATTTAACAACTGAAATTTGATTTTTTTGTGACTTCCGGGTGCACAATCTTAGAGAATAACAATACTACATGCTATAGCTTTAAATAACACCCTTCATCAGAATAGTATTGCAGTTAAACTGTTAAATAATGGCAAATAAATAGAAAATGTTCTGCAGAATTCATATAATACTGCAACAGATAAAAATTAAATAAAGTCCAGTGGTAAATGTTGTCATACACTTTATAATGTATCCTCTAGGATTGTAATTATTTCTTGTTGGCACAAAATCTTAAAGTGTCATTAAAATAAGGTTAAACTTATTCTATTGTAAAAAAAATTACAAGAAATGTTTCTGAATGTCTGAAAACAATCATCAAATAGTTAAAACAACGGTCAGACTATGGGCCCGCCTCCTGCTTTGTAAAATAATCATTATAATAACAGAATAATGTGCTAACTTTGACTATCTGCTTGAAGTGGAGGCGCAACGCTGCGTAAATTAAACTCTTTTTACGCGTGGATTCGTTTTTTAAATAATAAATAAATAAATAAAAACGTCGCTGCCGATACAACACATCTGAACTTGAGACATTCCCCCGACACAATACGGAGCATTTCTTACAATAAAAATTTTTTTTTTAAAAAAACCTTACCCTCTGTCGCCCTCGAAACATTAAAGTCCTTCAGTTTCTCCTTTTCCAGCTCGACATGGTCCTTGAACAGATGCACCGGGCAGTGGTTGCTCTCCGTTATGTCCTGCAGGTTTGTCTCCGGGCTGCCCAGCTCCCTCGCCCTTGTCAAGCCGCTCTCCAAAACTTCCCGGTACGTGATACTCTCTTTGCTGCTCTCCTTGGTTTTCTGATCGAAAGATTTCGACACGAATGCCGTAAGTTCTTCCATGGTCGGCTCTGTCGCTCAGTAGTGGTCCTGGTCAGGGAAATCCACCGCGAATTGTCAGTAATGTACCTTACCGTCTCTATTACACCAGTACTGCTCACGGATACGCTCTTTTTTGGAGGCTGGCAGCAGCGATAGATAGAAGGGGTGGAGAGGAGGTGAGATCACTCCTGCTGTTGTGACTGTGTATTTGAGAGCACACTATTTATACACGGCCACCTCAGCCCAGCCCCCCCACCCCCTCTTCTCTCCGATCTCTGTGTCTTGAGCAATTACAGGCCGGCTCGACTTTGCAGAATTCAACTTTCAGCAGCTTTTTTTTTTTTTTCTCCCCCTTCTTCCACAAATCAATGATGGAGCTGATGGAGGCGGTTAATTGAATTACGGGGTCATTAAAATGCCTACGGTGGCTCAGTCCTGCCAGGAGGCTGTATATGGCTGTTATGTCTAATTAATTCGGCGAAAATTTAATTAACGCGATTAGGAGATACAAATGCTGCGTTTGTGGGATCGTACCTTGATTTTTGTTTTTTGTTTTTTTGTTTTTTTTTGAGTGTTTGTTGAATTGACAAATATGTTTGAAAGTTAAACTGTGCAGAACTCGGTTCATAAGCCACCAATACAGTCTGTGGTGTATCAGCTGATTGGACTTATAGTTCTCTAATGTGAGGTAACCTCACGGTTAAAAAGGTTCAGCCACATCAAGTCAGTTTAGAAGAGGTTAATAATTTTTTTTTTTTTTAAATAGATGGAGTTGCTCAATCCTAAATATTTTTGAAACATCACAACAGTTACGCTCAGTTAATATCAGGAATTGAAAATATATTTGGCCACAAACTTTTATTTTACACTAATTTTATTGCAGAAAATTTGTAATTTTCTCAACCATCTGTAAACGTGTATAATCACATGTCTGTTGGTGCAAACTAGAAATCATCAACACTCAACAGCAACAAATGTATAATCGTCGGATGATGTTGTAATTAATATTTGGCTGTTGAATGAATACGGGTCCCTTTTGAGTATTCACTTGTAATCCTTTGTGGTTTATGGTTACTAATATGGGCTAGAAATCAATAGATATCAGCAGTGAAAAAATGTTCCCTCTATTTACAAGATTTTCATGGGAATAAGTGAGCCCATAATGGTTTAACGTTATCTAAGTCGTTCATCAGTCCAGCACACAAACACAAAAGGCCGGGAGAGGAGTGTGATCCCCTGGGTCTGCCGCCCTGAGCGGCCCGCCACTGTGAAAGTCTCATATCTCAGCTCTCTAATGACTCGGTTTGATGTCTCTCCATTTATCAGTGAGCTCGCTTCACATCACTGCGGCTGACGCACACGTCGAGGTCTCTCCCTAGTGCCATGAACTGCGCCTTTTGTTGTTAATAGACCTAAATCCTCTTTAAGACGCAAATCTGCGCTCCCAGTCGTGTGCCTCGATATCATCCCACAATAAAGTGGCGTTTACAAAAGGCGCTCGTGTGTGTAACGAAATAATCCACCAACAGGGGCTTCCTAAAAAATACAATTTAAAGGCAAAAAGTTACTTTTACGCAGGGCTTCTTCATGTGCCATCAAACTTCTAGGATCTAAGAGATAGATTATTTGTATATGTATTTGTTCAGTGGTCATTTAAATACGTAATTTAAAACATTATATGAGAGTAGGCTACATGCACATACACAGAAAAATCATAATCTGAAATTTTCGACCAGTTGTTTTTATATTTAAGATTTTTTTTTTAAAGCATTGCTTTGTATTTTGAATGGTAACCTCATTTATTATTCCTCAACAAAATATTCGTCCAGAATAATGAAGGAAAACATATGGCCAGAAGGCCTATAGGCAGTGCATGTTTAATATGAATGACGAACACAGTGCCCACTTAAAATATGACAATATAAAGCACCGTGTATCTTTTTAATTTTTTTGTTGTACCACATTTTATTTTATATAGTCTACATCATTTTCTTTCAGCACATTGTTAAACAGCTGCAACAGTGGTAGATCTTACAGTTTTATTAAGATTTAAAAAAAAAAAAAAATTCTTGCATGTAATCTAATTGACTTGAGGCATGTGGTGTCCAATCAGCAGCAGCCTGGAGGAATATCAGAAGAAATCCAGGAGGGATGCTCCTTACGCACCGACGCTGGTGTCGCTACAGTTTAGTGGCCAAAAACTCTTAAAGGGGCCTCAATCATATTTTCACTTTCCGTTCATTCCCCGGGAACCCAACACCCCGCCTCTCCTGCTGCACGTGCGCCTCCCGAAAAAAAGCATGGCATGTTATTTTTTTTCAATCATTCAGTAATTTATTTATTTTTTAACATCATTACTGTTGTTATTCTATCCAATGTGACGGACCACAGGACAGACAAGCGACAAAGTGTGCGGTAGTGACTCCACAGACCTCCTTTAAAGTTAAAATAAAAAAATAAAATAAAAATTAAAGCAATGATAGAAGAAGTACTACAATTGAATTATGATAATAACCATTATAATAATAATAAAAATTATTATTATCATTATTATTATTATTATTGTTCAGAATAATACAATTTATTTTATGTAATTTTGGATTTACTTTACATAGTTTATTTGAATATAGTCATGAAAGTGTAAATTGAATTATGAAACAGCAGCTTATATATTCCCTACAAAAATCAGGGCAGACAATTTAAATGTCCATCTTTATTCATCGCTATTGATCATCAGCTTTAATTATTGTGGTCCCAGTCTAAATTTTCCCCTTATAATGTTAATATCACTATATATTCATATTGAGGTCGATTGTACAGTGATTTCGATCAGTATCTTTAAGTGATACATTTAATTAATGAAACAGCTAAGACATATAACTACCAGAACTTGAAGATAAACTATTCATTAGTTTATTCTTTATCACTTTATTTAATGTGTTAAAAAAAAATACTGAGTGCTAAAAATTCCACAAGGCTGCAGGTGTTTTCTGTTTTCTACACCTTCCTTTGTAGGAACAAGTAAAGTATATTCTTTAGTGAGTTGCAGGAGGTGACAGGTACTGTCTTTTACTGTCCACAAACCTACTCATGTCCTGATCGTCCATTTACTGCTAATTAGGGAGCTGAGGAATTCCTTCTCTACCTGCTTGTGATGGCTCTGGAACATTATCAAGACATCAGCAGACTTAAATGAGTCTGTGCTGCCTGGATGAGAGCAGAGACAGAGAGAGAGAGAGAGAAAGAGGGAGGGAGAACGAAGGGGAGGGAGAAAGAGAGTGTGGTAGAGAGAGAGAGAGAGAGAAAGTGGGGGACATACTATAGCACTGTAAAGCAATGAGCAAGGGTTGTGTTGCCCTCCCTGAGTACCGGTCACAATTTACACTTTTGGGTAGTAGGATGTTAAATACAAGAATTGAATTGCATTAGAGCTGTGTAGCCTGTGTGAGGGTTTGAACCCCTCTGGTGCTGCTAGACGGATCCTAAATGCAGGTCTCAGCTCCTGGAAGAGGGCCAAGATTTTTTTTTTTCCCTCACTTATAAAGGAAAGTCATTAACAAAATCATTGACTTACTCAAAATTTCAGAATTAAAAAAAAAAACATGCTGTGTACCAAATTACGTTTGTGTGTAAAAAAAGAGACAGAAAGATGATAAAATATGTTTCTACATGCACCAGTCGTCATCTTTCTGCTCCACACTTCAGTGAAATCATAATATATGACAGATGTGATTGTCTAAATGTTATACCTGCCCCCGAGAGAGTAGAGTGACTTTTGAAAATTTTACTTACAAAAAGCAACTACTGCACCTCTCGCTTCTAATATCATTTCCATGACCATAAAGCTTCTTTTAGAGCAGCGCTTATCTCCAAATATCATCATCTCATTCTGTAGGGACAGGTGAGCAGCAAAAAAAAAAAAAAAAAAAAAAATGTAATAAAGTGGTACACTTGAATCTGATTCAGCATTGTGGAGATGCTGTACAGATGTGGTATTGTGCAGAAACAGAAAATTGGATTCTTCCCCTGGTGCGAAAAAATTTAAAGCTTATGATCGTGAGGAAAGAGGAGGATTTTAACATGCAGTCACGTTAATGGCAGCGATTGTGTGTTTGTTTGTTGAGTCCTCTGGCCCGTCTGCGGGGTGCAGGGACCTCTTGGTTGCTACATTGTCTGGTGCCTTCATTTAGGTCCTTTTCCAGAGCTGCAGTGGTCCACGGAGACTACAGGCTGCTCTGTGTTCAAAAGCCTTGTCTGCCATCTAAATGAGGCTTTCGGGGCAAAAAAATAAAAATAAAGAAAGGGGGGAAAAAAAAAAAATCAACATGAAAATACCACAATGTGCTGAACATTAGCTCGCACTCGACTGGGATGTTTTGGGAATATGTTGGTTCTCCTTTTTGGATTGTTATTTTTCCCTGTGTATTCTCTAACTGCTATCTACCCACAGGGCACCGGGGCCTCTTGTTGGGGAAAAGAAGGCATGAAATTGACATTATACCCTTAAATGCAGTGCAGATTTGTAGGGAAAACACAGTAATCCACTGACAATGCTTGAAAATCAAACACATTCTCCTTCTCTCTCTCTTTCTCTCTCTCTCCCTCTCTCTCTCGCTAACAAGCTACAGTTTGCTCTTCAGGTTAAATCTACTCATTAATTACTGGCATCTCCTTAAAATCGTTTTTCCTTTCATTTATGCCAACAAAATGAGAGTATTTTCCTCAAGTCCCTGTAAAGATACTGTTGTTCTTATGGTCAAATACTCCGGGGAAATGCAACAATTTATACAAATCAATAGCGTTCAAATAATTCATGACTGATCACATGGTGTTTTAGCTCCTTATTTGCAGTAGAAAACCATGTTTTGTTTGGCTCCCAGAGGGCAACATGAAAGACCCAGGGAGAGGCGGGGAGAATTGGGAATGGAACTGGAGAGAGTGCATGACGATAATAGGAGGACATTGATCATTTGGTGCAGAAGAAGACAACTGAACCTGTGAGTCAAGGCTAACAAGACGTATCACTTATACATTATTTAGATGTGTCTGGGCTTCTCGTGTACATTTTGTTACATCAGGTTTGCATCATCGTCTTCGGAGGGGACACGACGCGGGGACCTGAAATGATAAGAAGAAAACGCTACTTATGTAATTGTCTAATTTCTACTGCTCGTCCACCAGCAGAGGAGGAGGAGGAGGAGGAGGAGAAGAAGAAATGCTGCACAAAACAAAAACCAACAAAGCAGCAGATTTCAGTTAGATCCTTCATTTGAGATCACTATTGTGGGAGCAAATAAATCCCAATTTGGGCAGCGTTAGTCAGTCACAGCTTGTAATAGAAATTAATTTTGTAAATGTGGAGATGGATCAAGTTCCCTCTTGGCAGGGGAACCGTCTCACAGACATGTTAACAATGTCTTCAGAGACCAATGAGGCCCATTTACAATAAGTGTCTGTTTTATGTCGTTTGCTTTGTGTGTGTGTGTGTGTGTGTGTGTGTGTGTGTGTGTGTCTGCGTGTGTCTCGCCACAGCAGGCTATAAGGGGTCCCTCTGGTGTCAGCCGGAGAGCAGCCATTTGAGGCAGGCCAGCTTTTATGGAGTGATGCTACACTTTCTCAATCACGCAATTAAAGGCTGGTCTGGAGAGAGAGAGAGAGAGAGAGAGAGAGAGAGAGAGAGAGAGAGAGAGAGAGACTGTCCTCTTCTGTTCATAGTGCAGATAGCAAGAGAGAGGGAGAGAGAGGGATAGCATCTTTTACACAGAGTGATTTATGTTGTGGTGTTGAGAAAAGAGGAGCCCTTGATAGATGACTTCATTAGAATTAATTAACAGAACTGAAGGGCCGACACAGAGAGAGGAGACGGAGCAGAGACAGAAGTGGAGAAACTGGCTTTGAGGGAAGACTGAGGGGATGAAAAAAAAAAGACAGAGAAGTGTCCACGCAGAATAACAGAGAGGTAGAGCAGTGGGAGAAAAGGGTGAATGGGTGAACGGAGGACAGATGACAAGGATGAGGATGATGATGCACGAAGAAGAGGTTTGTTTTAATGTGCGGAGAGGTTAATGTGTTATCAGACGGGAGTGCCCAAAGCTCTGCGGCCTGTTTAGGAGAGGATCACGCAGAATCTACACATTTTTGCATTAGACTGAACACACTAGTGACACACCAACACACCCACACAGGGCATGCGTGTGGGTGTGTTGGTGTGTCACAAGTAGGTTCGGTGCAGGACGGATTTCCGGCATGTGCCGCAGGCTGTGTCTGTTGGCTAAAGGCAGGCTTTGATGGGCCAAATCACCGCCTCTCTCCCATCAGACATGTCTATCATCTCATCCCTTTGAATTTCTCATCTCTCCTCCAAAGAGACAGAGGCCAGAACTCCAGTGACTGCAGTCAAACTCAAGTTCACTTTTTGTAGACCTCAGACCCAGTTTGACGTCTTTAGATGTGGCATTTAGACACCAGGTACAGGTAAGAGTGGCATGCAAGATTTTTGACTTATCATGGTGTAACGCAGCTTTGACATTTGAGGCATCTGCTGGACACACAGATGAGCACTGCCACTATCGCACGGTTAAGAAATAGGAATTTTTAGCGCTGGAAGAAGGTGAGCGGTGAGGAACTCTGCGAGAGTCAGATGCAGGTGGACAACGAAGGCTGAGATAGACAGGAGGAAAAAAATTGCAATTTTTTTAGTAGACGCAGTCAAAAGTCATGAGTCAATGAGGCATCAGTTAAAAGAGTGCAATGAAAACTTTGTAAATAGGTGATAAGGGCATAATTATGTCCTCTGATTTATCAGTAATGAGAAAACCACTGACAGGCCATCATTAGTAATGTGGTGTTAAAAAAATAAAGTATTAGTATTCAGCAACACTTTATACTACATGTTTCTTATATGTTGTTCCATTTGTTAGCAAAGTGGGCAGTGGTATGAACCCTCTCCAGACAGTCATTATAAGCTGCTCAGCGAGCTGCTGTAGGCAGGGAGCACCTGTCACTATACTCATCCATCTATCCTCGTCTGCTTGAACTCAGGTCTGATGGAAGAATGAAGACCCTCAGAGGACCACAGAGGCCTCACCAGCTGAGAGCAACAACTAATCTAATGCCCCCTCAATTCATCGGACACAACTAATCTATAGGTGCAGGCAGCACAGATGTGATGCTGAGAAAGTGCTGTATTAAATATAAAATATAACAATTTATATAGCAAAATATAACAATTTCTTTTAATTACATGACATCTCTCATCCCTTCCTCCTATCCCCTCATCCATCCATCCATCCATCCATCCATCCATCCATCTCAGCTCAGATGAATTCAGGCACGAAACACGTGGTCACATTACACGAATAGGTAATCAGTAGGTATTAGTACGTGTTAACAACCCGTAAGCTGAAAGTCGATTCCCCTCTCGATATTAAAGAGATAACACAGCAGAGGAGCAAAAAGCAAATGGCCCTAAGCCTCCAGCTATGCTCCCCTCCAAAGTTGTTTTCCTGGAAAATTAGGCGATTGACTAATGGCGTAAATGCTGTTAATTACCGGCACCAGTACCCCAAACAGTCATCTCTGCCTGTAACTAATAAGAAATCAATTAGCTAATGAATTGGTCATTAAGTGAAAAGCTAATCTTGGCCGAGGTATTTTTTAATGATTATTTTTTGCCTATGATCCTGGCTAATTGCCGTTGTCATACGGCGCTCTCAGCTTTCAGCATGCCTAATGAAGCTTCATTAGATCATAACTGGCACTCTTGGAAAATTCACAGGCAAACCTGCTTCCCAATTATTTTTAATTGCCAGACATTCTGCACAAACAAGTGCTGCTGCACCTTGCGGAACAGGAGAGCTCGGGCTGGCTGTGCTATGTTTCCTTCATGACTTCATTTGAAGCGATTAGAGCATGGAGCAGGGTCGTCGCCGAGCTGCTGTTGTCTGTGGTGCATTTAAAGAGCCCATCAGCTCAAACTGCTGGGCTCATTGTTCCGCTTCCTGCCTCTCTTTGATTTGGACTGTGGAGAAAAGCTGCTGCTTCCAACGTGGCTGAATGGCTCTGTGTCGCCAATGTGCACAGACACTGACGGACACGTTCTGTCTGCTCGCAGCCCACACACACACACACACACACACACACACACACACACACACACACACACACACACAGACACACACACAGACACACACACACACAGACACACACACACACACACACACACACACAGACAGACAAAGAGGGATTCGTGCATTTAACTGGCATTTCTGTGCAATTACAAAAAACACAGACAGAGACAAACACAAATATATAAACACACACGCACGCACACAAACTGCCTGCACCATCGTACCTGTACATGTGTCAGCTGACAAAAACAAAGGAGAGAGAGCATCCCTCCCGGGCATGAATAATTACAAAAAGACAAAAGAGCCTTGTTTTTTTTCCTCCTGTATCTCCTTCTTTTGTGTGTCTAGTAAACCCCAGTGTAGTGTACTCTGAGTTCTCCACTAATAAGATGGAGGATCATTCTCTCCATGGTGCTCACACAACATGTTTCCAATCTGACCCTGTGCAAGTATCTCTCTCTAACGTGAAGAGGCTTGTGGTGAAAGCAGAACTGCTCAAACTCTGTCAATCCCGCTGATGCATTTCGACAGTTTATCTTGAATTTGCCTTTCCCTCAAACATCAGGTCTTTTCCTGCACCAATGCTCTGGATAACAAACACAAACAATGCAGCTTCAATGGCACAGAAACATTGTTTTGTTTGGCTGGTAGGAGAAAGGGGACAAAGGAAATGTATCCAAAATCAATTGTTCTAAAACAATATTTGTGAAGCTTAGACTCACTTACGTTAAGCAGGGAGTAATATAATGTTATCACCACCTGTGTATGTTGAGATTCTGTGATATAGACTGTGAATTAATAGTTGTCAAGCAAAAGGCAAATTCCAATCACAAATACAGCACAATAACACTGCGCCTTTGAGAAAGCCACCAATCTTTCTAAATACCAGGGACATGATTTTGTGGCCAAGGCCTTTGATTTGCAATGACGCGAAACACCTCAACCCCAGGTGCCTTTGTGTACATGTGTGTTTTTTGTCTGCACATGTGCGTGTGACACACTGAGAAGAGGGCTGGGCCTACTTCACTGGCACGCCGAAGTTTGATGGTGGATGAATGGCACTCCAGATGTCTATCAATATTTAGCAGTAAACATCCCAGGCAGGCGGAGAGACGTGGCAGCTGAGAACAGGAGGTGGTGCAGCTATGAACTGTTGACTTTCAGTTTAACTGGTTACATGGTTTTATTTTGATGATTTCAGTGAAAAATACCCAGTTTTTTTTTTTTTTTTTTTTTTTGAAAGAAGCAGGTTAACTTGAACCCAATTTCATTTTATTTCCCAACACAGGTGTGTTACATATAAGTTTACATAAATCATGGTCTTTTGATCCACATTATCAGGACAACAGAAAATGCTTCTGCTTATAAAAAGCAAAGAGAATTTGGAGAGAAAAAGGAAACAATGTGCTGATTATGATTCTTGCTGTATGGATTTTCATTTGCCTTTCCATAATCAAAATTAACACAGATCAATTTCTGCTTTTTTTCTAACAGAAACTAAAAATGACCCCCCAGAAAAATGCAACAACATCCAGCATGAAACTGAGTGAATGCACGACGCCCCAAAATTATAACCTGCATTTATGTCAATAAATTCCTTAAAGCTCATTCTCACTTATTTAAAGCTGCACTCTATAAATTTCATCATGTTCCAACTTCAGCAGAATGACGAAGCACCATTTGTCAAGATGTTTGACTTTGTTGTTGGTGTGCAGTGAAAATGTCATCGGCTAACCCGATAACGTTAATGTAAATAATTTAATGAAATAATGCAATAAGAATGCTTTGGCATTGGCCGACCAAACAGGTGCAACCTGACAAACCCGATCAGCATTTCTCAACAGCAGAGCAGCCATTTTTACTATTTCTCCACACAGAGATGAAGGTATTGACTGTACGCTGATTGTAGCACTAAAGTTTATATCAGACGACATTTCTTGTCTTTAAATTTGCAGAAAAATATAAATCAAATGACTAAACGGTGTCTTTTTCTGCTTCTCTCTGTCTTATACCTACATACTTATAGATTCACACAAACACACAAGTATGAGCAGACCAGCAATAGAAAACCTCATTTTCTACTGAGATACACACACACTCAAATCACATTACAACACATCTAATTGAACTTTATGATGCAGTGGAGAGCATATGCTCATTCAGCCAATTGAATCATTAGAAAAGCACACAGTAGGCCGAGGACCTGCCAGAATTGCAGCTGAGCAAAATATGTGAGGGCCTGGATCCCTTGTCTCAGACCGTTACTGAGATGCAACATGTAAACACGTCGAAAAAAGACACACACACACACACCCAGAAACACACACTTCACACGCAGGATGACATTCTTCCGTAATGCAAATCTAACATTGGGTTGTGCGGTTAGCAGCCAGGTCTGTGCCTTGACATCTCCTCACACCTCATTCCCCACCCACCACCCCCCACCCCCTCTCCTCTTCCCGGGCTCTGACATCCACACACGTCCACACATTCCGTCTGACATCGGGCCCTGTGGTGAGATGCTCCTTGACCGGCCTTGATCCACAGAGGAGAGAGTAAGTGGAGGGGAAGTAAGATAGACAGGAGCAAAGACAACCCGTCAGAGTTAAAGGCAAACAGACATTAGGCTTTCCAGAGCTGCAGTTGCTCTCTGTGACTCTCCTCCGCTCCACACTTTATAAAATTTACATGACGCATCAGAAAGGCCACAAGAGCCTCTTTGATTGTGGAACTATGCCTGAAAAATACATCAGTCGCCATCTTTTCTGGCGGAGAAGCTGAGAGACAGAATGAAAATACACTTGGCGCGTTCGCACACCCTCTCACGCTCTGAATTTGCAAACAACATGGTGCACACAAAAGGCGAAAGACAGAGAAATCGTCATAGGCACAGCACACGGAGACACATTTACTTGCACGCAGGCTTCACCCTGTGCGTCTATGAAACAGTGGGATGTAGCTCCTCAGTGTCATCTCTAATCTCTGTGATCTAAATGTATAAGAATTGATGGTGCCTTCCACCAAATGCTGTTATGGGGGACCTGGTTTGTTTATTTAATGAAGCCAGTGTCACAGTGGATCTGCGTCCTTGCCTTTGGAAACGGTGGCAGGTGTTGGTGGCAGATTTCCCTCAAACAGGGCCACTGAATTAACAAATCAAATTAACATAACACTGGCGTCAAATCTGGGGGCCTGTTTCTCTGGCACGGCTGTCCCTGTAGTTTGCCTGTACGGACGCTCCCCTCTTGTGTCCAGATGTCCCCGCAGTGCCAGCTTCCTCTGCCCAGAAACCACTGAACTGGGCCCAGGATGGAACGCAAACAAATCACGGGCAAGGACAGAGGATTTCATTCGCTACGTGAACAAAAGTTTTCAACGCGTCCCATCACTAAATCCTTTACTTGTTGAGGTTTGCCATGCTTTCTATGTATGTGTGTGTGTTTATGGTTCTGACCATAGGAAGTGAGAAAGGTTGGCGAACCACAGGGAAATTAAATTATCACTCAGTTTGATGAGTTTCCTTGACAAGTTTCCCAGTAGATGAACCTAACTGTGCTGATGTTAGACTGTGTGTGCGACTACAATAGGTTAGAATGGGAAAGAAAAAAAACAGAGTATAGATATCTAAATTCATCTGTTGCACAAAGTTGTCTACGTCTTGATGATCTTATTTTGGCATTTTGTGCTACTGGCCAGCAGGTGTCACTGATTGTTACCACGGAAACATGGCTGTTAGTTCAGAGTTAGCCTCGAAGCAGGGTGGCAAAAAAAAAAACAAAAGAAAAAAAAAAAAGTCAGTCTTAATTTTTGTGAAACTGTCTGATTTGCATTAAACTAATCTGGGAGCAAAATGAAGACTAACTCTACAGACCAGTCTAAAAATATCTTTGTGAAACCAGCCCCTGGTTACATTGGACTGTATAAGATGCAGCCTCACGATTTTTATCCAGTGCAAACTTTCAGCGCGAACACAGAAAGCACAGTGTCCTATAAGTAGCAAGGTGGAAGGTAAGCATGTAGAGGTCAGGGTGGTGGATGGAGGGTGTAGTCGAGACCAGAGTATGTGTCTGACCTACAGACTCGCAATTAATAATTAATGTTTTTAGCAACCAGTCTTAACCAACTGTAGGTGCCATGTGCAGCTACTGCAGACCGTGGGAATCTTAAAATTATTGCAAAAAAACAAAAAGAAAATGTTGATCTGGGGTTCTGCAGAGTCATCCAGTACTGACAATGTTGTCTGGTGACAGGGATGATAGAACGGGCTACATAAAACAGACTGGGTTGGAATAAATTGAAATTAATCTGATGATCAGATTTTCACTTTATTATTCAGTCTGACATCACGTGCATGTTGGCCGTTTTATGTTTTGCCCTTCCCGATCAGTAGTGGCCAACGTATATGTCCCCTCAACACTATTTTCAGACTTTCAGTCGAGACCGAATCAACAGTAGCGGTTGCTAGGAGCAGTTAACTTCATGTTTGCCATGTCACTCAAAGGAATAAACAAATAAATATCCCACTTTTAGCTGCTAAATACTCCCCTGCGTTAACAAACAGCCATTTGATCCATTGGTAATAAAAAAACAGATTAGTGCAGCTTTAAATACATACACATCAGTAATAGTAAAGTAAAGATGGCCACGCTCAGATCGTTCAATTATTGATGCATTAAAGTGTAAACAGTATTTAAATGTTGCCGTTGGTCTAGGTTGGTGCTAAATCTCTTATTAACTGATAGCCAGTTAATCATATTTTATGAGCCGAACCTTTTTTGAATGTAAAATCTTCCTCTGCAAAGTAACAATCCAGGTGAATGCAGTGTGAAGTGAAACACACAATATTCCCCTGGACTAGACTGAACCGAGCAGAACTCTTCAGTTGAGTGAATTTGAATCCTGCTGCTTACAGATGTAATGGAGCTTTATGGAAAAGTAGAAGCTCTCTAAACTGACTGTAAACTGGCTGTCACAGTCATTTATGGCCTCTCTATCCATCGACCTGATGTTGTGGATGCGCTGGCAGCACAAACACAGACAGCCCAGAGACTGTCTCCTAGTGTTAAAAACAGTTAACAGCATTTAGCCATATTAAACAGAATATTAATGGATTTGGAATGAGACTACCAAGCACCATTAAAACCTCAAAGTGAGTTGATATGCAGATATAGCTTCCATTACCTCCATTTACCTTGCCTTTTATTCACCCGCTGACAGTGGTAAACAAAAAGCAAAGGGCTCAAAATGAACGATTCTTTCCTCATGCGAGCTTTACAAAACATTGACTATTACAGGTAAAACCGATTGTGACGTTACATTTTCTAATCACCTCATCTCGCAGCAGACTGCCTCTGCCAGCAACACTTCAATGACATTACCTGTCCTGAGGAAAACATGTAGAGTGAAGGCTCACGTCCAACTGACTCAGTGTTACGCACGCCATCACAAAATGAGGCTGGACACTGGAGCGTAAGTTAGCCGTGGTATAAATGACATGAGTTCTGATAGAATGCAAGAGGAGGAGGTTTTTTTTTTGTTTGTTTTGTTTTTTTTACTCATAATTATTGGTTTCAATCTTCTACATAACGTGCCTCCACAGTACATGGATAAACAGTGACAGCTCGGAGAGTTATGCTAATGGATGCGTACAGTGACAGTGGATGGCTCAGTCAATCATAAACACCTCTCATCTCATAATCACAAGCCAGAAGCAGGCCAGGGATGCCTGCTAGATACACTACGGCACAACACTGACAAATATAATGATCAACAACCACTGACAATCCGCAGCGAAACACAAGCGCACACGCGAGCACACACTTTCAGATGCACAAGCGTGACAGGAGATTCAAACTCTCAAATGTGTCGTCACCGTATCCTATTTTAGAAGTAAGCAAATGGAGGAGATTGCCTGCGTTTAATGACGAAAGAAATCCCAAATCAGGTGCAAAATGAAAGTTTGCTGATCCATTTAACAAAGGAATACCCAATCTGTCAGAGTACTCTCCCAATTCCTTGCTGTTGGGAATTTTTTTTAAGGGGGGAAAACACAGCAGCAGCCACAGTGCCTCCCTCAGCTCTGTCCATTTCCATAAATGCTGCTGGCTGTTTCACCTACACCAGAAACACTGCTAGGCTAAATACCCTGGCATATAATTTCCCACCTCTCTCTCACCTATTCTGAACCAAATGTTCATTACCATGCAGCCTGCCTCAGAGAAAGGGAAGGAGAAAACGACGAAGAGTACAGAGCTGAGATCATTGACAGCTTGATGTGACGAAGGTCAATTGAAATAACAGGTTTTTGTGTGTTTATATTCTAAATGGGCCACTTGTGTCGGCTGTTCTTGGCTCTCTGCAGAAGGGGAAGCTGGGGAGCACTGTGGCTATGGGGCTATGTTAAAAGTGTAAGGCCGACACATAACACACACACACACACATACACACACACACATACACACACTTTCACTCACTCACTGTAATGAGCAGGTTATGCTAAGGCACAGACTGCTAAAATCTGTAATTATAATCAACCTCTCCCACCTCTCCCCTCTCCCCCTCATCTCCATCTCCCTTCCCTCTCTCTCTCTCTCTTTCTTTTTTTCTGTCTACATCAGTGAGCAGGCATCAGGGAATCCTTCACTAAGCACCGGAGGTAATGAGTTTATTGATTAACATGCAGAGATGAAGCAGCTCTCTCAGATTAGTGTTGTTTTACATTATTAGATGGACTCGGGGCACTTCAGAGTGCTACAAGACCATTACCTCATTCCAGTCCCAGAACTCGCACGCATCAACCCTATTACTTAACATTGAGCAGAAAGCTTTTGCCAAACCGTGTGCAAGGTGTTTGGACTCTTGAACGTCCCAAGCTGTGCAAGTTCACACCCAAATAGTTTCTCCTGAAAGGAAGCTCAGTGGTAGTTTTTTGATGAATGCCGCTCCCTGTTGTCAATGCATTTGTTTTTGTATGCAGGTAGGGTGTAGGCCCTGTCAGACGACTGCCAGCCTTGCATCTGGCAAACCATCTGGATGAGGAAGATCACATGTGACCCACATACCTGGTGTGTGACCCCGCTCTCTGACATATCTCAGAGTCCTATGGTAAATACACCAGAAGTTGTAAGAAGCAGAAAACGATTACTGCGACTTGTGATTGACAGAATGGATGAATGGAGTTATAAACTACTTAAAAAAGTGTTCAAACAGTCTGATTAGGTTAAAACCAACAGCTTGAATGCAGAACAAAAACAAAAGGTTCCAGTTGCAGGCACTAACACAAGGGTGAAGAAAAATTTTCGGTGACAGTGAGGACAAAGATGGCAGCCAGAATTGACTCAACTGTCATTAATACAGTAAATGCATCCATCAAAAAATAGTATATAGAATTATATATATATAAGATAAAATGAACAATGAATAGGAAAAAGGCAGCTTCAATATATAGCTTTATAGCTTTCAGATGTTGTTTTACAACTGGGGCGAAATTAAACCGCAAAGTATCTCTGCAAGATCTAATGGACATTTACAATGGACAGCAACTTTAATAGCTTTGTTTTCACTTTCAAATACTTTAAGTGTTTTAGATAATATAGAAAAAAAAAGAATAATTTTCTTATATATTATAAAGAAGATGGTGACTTTGATTACATCCACCACAATAGCCGTTGTAGTAATCAAAGGCGATGAGGGCATCTGGTGCGCATAATGACAGAAAGGGAAGCCTCTTACATCTGGTAGCAGCCACGCATCAGGGATTTTTGGGAGATAATAGTAACAGTGACAACTCTTGTCATGTCATGTGACTTCAATGCGTAAAAAGTGTTTCCAATTCACCGTTGCAAAATGTTGCTTTGTCAACTAGTCTGAAAAACCACCTTGTGAGCATATACATTTTTTTTTGCGATTTTTATTTGAGAAAGTTTTTTCAACATTCACTTCTTTCCATTACTCATTTTTAAGTTTGTAATTTGAAATTGCGCATTAATCAGGTTAATGGAAACACGGCTAGAGAAGTTTCCATGGAAAAATAAAGTTGAACATTACAGTGCCAGAACAGTGACATGAGAATGATGGGAATCGTATAACCTGTGATTTAAAAAATTCTCTTTCCTTTCATAATGGAAGCCATACACAGAGAAAAGTCAGCTGCCACATGACCCCCACCCACGCACCCATCCTTCCTCAAAACAGCCCCCCACCGTCAACGACACAAACACGTAAACACAAATCCATTTAAACAGCCTGTCATGTACTCTCAGTGTATCACACACTCATCCTCCAGGAAGGTTACCCGCACTCACCACTCAGCCAGAGGGGAGTCCCTCAACTCAGGCTTCCCCCTTTTACCACCTGGATACTCCCTCTGAAGGTTCCTGGTGCGCAGCATGTCAGAGGCGCTATGAAGATACCAGTGAAAATGGCAGAGCAAAGAAGTGGCGTCAATCTCTCACTGCCGGTGCCTCTCTCGCGCCACTTTGATGTGATGGCTGCTCTTTGCTTTGTGATGTTGAGGAGCTGTCAGATTAGTGGGCCTGTCACGGCCCTGTCTGCTTGTCTGTTGGGCTTGACAGAGCCTGTGATGGAGCTCAGACTAAACAAAAGGGTTATCACCTTCCCTGTGCTCGACCGCTCTACGCTTTCATATGCGGGGAAAAGGGAGGAGAAGGCGTCTATCCTCCATGCAGAGAAAGGAGGAGGAGGAGAGCATGCCACCCTTCAGCCACCATCAAAAAAAAGATGTGAGCAGGAAGAGAAACCAAGCGATTACCAAACCAATCTGCACCTGCATATCTACTGTATCATCTATCTAAATACATAAATAGATTCCTACATTCATGCATACACCAATATTGTACGTGCGTATATACAGCTCATTCTCATGTATAGAGTAAGTACATTTTCACAACGACCAAAGAAGTAAGAAATGTAACCCCCATGCATCCTTCTACAGGAAGTCCCTGCTGTATGGACTTCCTCTTCAACGCAGCTGTGACTTGAAATGAGGCATAAAGAAAGTGATCCATTCTCCGGACACCTGGCGCCTACAGTCTACAGGTGTCGTGTGTGTGTGTGTGTGTGTGTGTGTGTGTGTGTGTGTGTGTGTGTGTGTGTGTGTGTGTGTGTTTCAATGAGGTGTAATAACACACTAATGAGGAGAGAGTGATCACTGCTGACACAGCCAGGCTCACACGGTAATATGAACTTCCTGTTTCGAGTAATTCTTATTTCCTGTTTGACTTGTTCTGTAATTAAGAGGCCGGGGCTTTGACTACAGTTACTGCAGCCTGCATTACTGTGTGCCACTGTGGACGAGTTCAGTACAGAAATGCACTGTCCAGACTTCACATATCACCATCTGTAAATCAAAACAAATGATTAGAGAGATTGCCTCAAGCAACAGATAAATACAGGCCATCCGGGTACTTGTGAAGCACAGCTGACTCGTTAGAAAGGCTTGCATTTTCTATTAATAACTGTTGGCACTGCAAAGTTATTAATTCTTACCCTTGAAGTGTGTTGATTTTCTAACATGACTAACTGCATGACAAGCTCAGAGAAATGCAACATAGATTTTGAGATGCTGTTTCTGGGCTCTGATGCGTAGCTAACACTGTGTAAACTTTAAGTCACTTCCTGAGTTTCTCATACTCGTCTGTGACTTAACCTTCATTTAACAATCAAATCTGTGTCTTCAGCCTGAGACCTGTGTGCAGAGACATCCCCTTAGGATGATGATGCACAACACCATATGGTCTGCCATCGCCTGAGAGGCAGCTGAAGGGTTGATGAAGATTATTATAGCTAGAGGTCCTCCTCACCTGACAAATTATGAAAGGATTTATTAGTGCAAGTGCACTGCTTTCTTCTCCTGTCCACCGCCGGACGAGACATCTGCTATTTAAATGACGGTTTAAAACGAGAAGGAAGAAATTTTTACAAACACTGTCTCAGCAGCTGATGACAGAGACAGCAGAGTGAGAAAGAGAGAGACAAACAGAGTGAGAGTGAGGGAGCATATTGAGGTGGTTAATAGTAAAAAAAAAAAAAAGACAGTTTGAATTCCAGTGACAGAGGAAGAGATAATGAGGTGTTTTGATGTGACACGAAAGATGGAGGGATCTAACAAAGGTAGTCAGCTAGTGCTGCGCGGCTGCACTACAGGTCAGCTCACTCACACACACTCTCACACACACACACATGCACACACACATTAACACAGCCACTACAAACTAGTTGCACACACTCAGGGAAGTTCATGTGCACAAACAAAAACACACACACACACACACACACACACACACACATACACACAATACAGGACTCTGGCCTTGTCTGTTGCATCTTTCTGCCTCTATTTTCTAGCTTGGCCTACTGATTTGTAAAAATACACATACTAATCAACACACTCTAACACACACACCATGAATTTATCAATTTTGCATCATTGTTTTCAGAGCTTTAAATACTGGACTTGATCTAGGTGCTTTGAAATGAAATGGGTTTACTGTGTGTGTAAATGTGTGCATGCGTGCGTGTGTACCTACTTTACATTTACATCTGCATCCATCTGTATGTCTATCTCTGCAGGTGACTGTGTATATCCTTGTAATACACAAGAAAAAACACACACACACACACAAATTTATGTGTATGTATTTGTTTGCGTACGCCTGTGCATCTACATGTGTAGCATTTCCATTTGAAGGCGTCCATCTCAGCAGAGATAATAAGGAGCGGTGGGTGTGTGTGTGTGTGTGTGTATGTGTGTGTGTGTCTCTCCAGAGGAGTGACTGACAGTCTGAGGAAGCGTGGCGATACACTTATTCACACTGATGGAGAGATCAGAGTGAAACATGGCAGACGTTGTCATTGCAGCCTTACACCAGAGAAAGGAACGCTTCCTAACACTGATGCTGCAGTCCTGTCTGGCAGACAGCGGCGCTCTGAAGACAAACAATCACACAGGACAGCTCGGAAGTAGCAAGAGAAGAGGCTGAGGACAGATGGGCACGAGAAAGGAGAAGAGGGGAGGAGAATGCTGGATTGATCCCACCTTCAGCCCCTCCTTCTCTACTCTTTTACCTTTTCCTCCTTTTATTGTATGTCATCCATCTATCTTCAGGGCACTCTGGGGCTATCCCTGCTACAACCCAGTCTTTATATGTTGAGTTAATAATATATTTAAGTAAATACAGTTTAGTCACATTATTTCAATTGTGAGAAAGTGGTAGAGCCACCACTGCAGATTCCTGGGTTAGTTTCCCAGAAGAAATACATCTTTCCCTCTCAGTCTTCACAGAATGGGCTGAAATCTCGCCACTAATGGTTAGCCCGAAAGACCTACATGTAACAGCTTCTCAGTGGCTGCAGATACATGGATGATCAATTTAAATGGCAAACAGTACATGAAGTGGTGAGAGGAGGAGTCCTGTTTACATACGCCACTGTAAATAATCAGACACAACAGCTCTAATATGCCAGACAGTGAATCCAGCTCTCCACCACGGGCATTTGTTTTTTGTTTTTTTGTTTTTTTTGAACGATGTATTGAATGCTTTGAACTTTTAGTGTATTGATTTTACTTCTGTAATTGTGGTACTGAAGCAACTTCCACCATCAAAAACAACTACTGGGATAACTGAACAGTCGGTACACCTTCAGTTTTCCTCCCAAAAACTAGCAAACATCACCCAAATGTGTTCAAAGATGGCTCCCCTGGGAAAATATACAACTTGAAGTAGTGGTAGAGAGTGCTGATACATTTCACACAAAGGCAGAGAGATTTTTCCTAGGGAACATTTTGGACTTGAGACATTAGAATAAAAAGTGTTTACATGCCAAAACTCTATCCATTGAGCAGATTTAAAAGGGCTAAATCCAGCCCTTTTGAATGTAATCATTTTTTTCTTTTTATTATTATGATTGTGGGTGCAATAAAAGGCCAACTGTAAATACGGCTCCCATTATTCAACAGGACTATAAGTCTATGACCAAGCTAGAAGCTCTGTGAGGCCGCACATAGGCACAGTGCTGCTTTGAGGTTTATGCTAACTTCAGCATGCTAACATGCTCACAATGACAATTTACTTTAGCATTTTAGCATGCTAACATTTTCTGATTAGCACTAAACACAAAGTAAAGCTGAGGCTGATGGGAATGGCATTAGTTTTGCAGGTATTTGGTCATAAACCAAAACACTGGACAAAGGCAATTGGCTTCATCCGTACGAAACATAAATGTTTATACAAAATGTCATGGCAAACTATTCAAAGCTATTGAGATATTCCAGCGCGGATCAGTGAGGTGGAACGACCGACAGACCGACGTGCGTCCCTGGAGCCACACCACTGGCTTAGCTCAGAAGAAAGAGCTATCTCCTCACGGTGCGCTAGCTGTGCATTCTGTGTGTGCTAAAAAAATCTGTTGTTCCCACAGCCCCGCCTCTGTCAATGGGAAACAAAGTGGCTTGGATAAATACACTATACAATAATAGACACTATGCATGACATGCATAGGACATTAATGTGCACATATACACATTTATACCTGTTGGGTAAAAAAGGAAAGTGAGAGGGAAGGCAGAGGGAGAGGAAGGAAGGGGGAAGGAAGGAAGTAAGGAGGGCAGGGATGGAAGGAGATTTAGGCTTCAGGGGATGTAGGGCGTAACAAAGGCACCGGCACTCTCATCTGTCATGGCAACAGGACTTTTACAACTTAGCTGTGTAAGAATTGAGAGCATTACTGTCTGGTGAGAATAAACTGTCTGATCTTAGGGATTTAATGTCTCGATGTTTTGTCTGGGTAGAATTCTGCAAATGACAAAGGAACAATTATCATCACAATCGCCTCTGTAATTGAATAACTGTTACAGTATTATGTATATAGTGTGTGAATATTCGAGTGTGTAGGAGCGTGGATGAATGAGAGACAGAGAGAGAGACAGAGAGAGACAGATAGAGAAATAGAGAGCGAGAGAGAGCGAGAGAGCATGCATGCCTTAATTCCAGGCTGCAGTGGGACAGTGAAATAAATCAGGCCCAGCTGATGTGTGTTTACCTTCCCAAGCCCCAGGAGACTTTGGGTAATTGAGCATGAGCAGATCAGCAATAGAAACCCCAAGAAACCTCATTTTCCACTGAGATACACACACACACACACACACACACACACAAAATACGCACACCCTTGTTGCTCATTGACACATGCACTGCCCTTGAAGGTAGTGGTGCATAAATGTGTTAGTTTAGTTTTGTTAATGTGACCGGCAGTTGTGTGTGTGATGATATTTCCCCTGTTGGAAACCATAGACGTGTATAGATTGACTGCTTGATGCTGAACTGTGTCAGGTACTTAGGCAACAGAGCATTAATATTACTCACTTAAAGCTGTGGTTCAACAGTTTGGGAAATCGTGTTATTTGCTGGCCATAGCCGGCAACCAGTTAGCTTACCTTAGCATAAAGACTGGAAACAGGGGGAAACAGCTAGCCTGGCTCAGTCCACAGACAAGCTGGCATGAAGAAAATCAAGAAATCTGAAAAACCGTATATCTTCGGTCAGAGAAAACATAAAATTTGAACGTCACATCAGCCTCCAGGAAATTGTAACAAGCATTTGTCATTGTTTTCTGATGCTTTGTAGACCAAATGATTCATCCATAAATAATCAGCAAATTAATCAATAATGAAATGGTTGTTAGTCCACTTATGAGCACCTCTAGAGCTCTCTATTTAACACATTATATTTGGTTTGTTTAACATGTTAAGTATTGAGCTTTAGAGGTGCCTATATCACACAGACCCTGGCTACTTGCTTCCACCTATTTCAAGTCTGAGTCCTGTGCTAAGCTAAGCTAACTAGCTGCTGGCTGTAGCTTCATATTTACACTACAGATACGAGAGTGCTACCGATTCCCAACTAAATCTCGGCAAGAAATTTAATATATAGAACTATGTGTCAAAATGTAGAAGTATTCCTTTAATCACACTTCTCTCCACACTCTGTAGAATCAGCAGTAATGTAAGTTGATAGTGTTTCGAAAAGCTACATCACACAACACATATACTGGAGTAAAACTGCATCTCTCTGTATGCATTCGTGCATCTGAATAAATGCATGGGCTTATGTTCGTCTGGGATTTCTGCATGTGTGTGTGTGTGTGTGCATGT
This sequence comes from Seriola dumerili, assembly GCF_002260705.1. Lineage (NCBI taxonomy): Eukaryota > Metazoa > Chordata > Actinopteri > Carangiformes > Carangidae > Seriola > Seriola dumerili. The sequence continues at coordinate 17,717,892 of NW_019174307.1, forward strand.
GTGTGTGTTTCTGTCAGTGTGTGTATGTTCATGGCATCCCTGTAGTCGCAGCTCCCCTGCTCTTGTAATGTACCCATGTAATGGTGTAATGAAAATTCATGATGAGAGCATGTTAACTGCATTAGCCAGTCTCCCGAGTTCCAGCACATGAATAAAATGAACAAGGGGAGAAAAAAAAAAAAAAAAAAACAGGGAAACTCATTTTGATGCCTAATTATTTTTGGACTTGACAGCCTGGCAGCGGCTTGGCCTGTGTGTGTGTGTGTATGTGCGTGTAGGTCGTCAGTGTTGCTGAGTAGATGCACAGCGGTAAGGAGGGCCCTTCATTATGGGCCATAATGAGTACATCCACCCCAGATACAACAGCCTGGGAACCTTTGTTGCATTGTTTTGTTCCAACACCTTGAGTAACAAATCAACACATTTTACATGGCTCAAGTACCTGCATTTTTTTTTCTCTATATATGTAACAGGCACATCCTGCTGTGGTGTATGTTTTTCCGTGCACTTTCCTTTCATTATGTTTGCACACACGATTTGACATGCAGAGATCATTATAATGCTGTAAGAAATGTGTCTTTTATAATACTTCTAATATTATAAACGTGCAGATTCCAGCTGACTGCAGTCAAAGATACATTCTTTTAATTGTACATGTGACCACATAACAAAATGTAAAATATAAGAAGAAAATATTTCCAATTCGCTGAGCTAGTTAGGTGCTATTTTACTGCTTCTAAGTATTTTTACAGCATCGTTGCTTGTGCTTTTGCTGGTTGCCACAGGTTTTTCAACTTCTACCATCATCATCAATGCATAAACGGAAGGCTGTTAACTTAAAGGGTTGAGCTGCATTCAACCGTAGCAGGTGTTTCTTTGTGGTTACTGAAACGGATCTCTGTAATCCGAGCACAGTCGTTGTTAGTTTAGCTGAGTCGTGTTGCCCTCAACTTGTTTCACTCATAACAAAAATAGATTCTCCTGGATACTGTGGTTTGTTTGATTTTGCCAGCGATGTATCAGAGAGGGAACGAAACAGGGCAAAATGCTGAATATGATCGCTTTGTGAAGACTGGTAGACCATGACAGAGAGCTTGTTTAAAGAAGTTTCTTTTCTTTTTTGCTCTTTAAACTCATGGAAAAATCAAATGCCCTTCCTATGGCTAATTTTCAGTTGACCAAAGGTTTCCTACCTTAAATAATCAGAAGCACCTGTGTGCCACAAATGACTGTGTGTGTGTGTCTCTGTGTGTAATCAACCGCAGGGGACTGACTGAATCCTTCCTGCCCATGATAGAGACGCGCTCCACTGCAACGGATGTAGCGCAAGATTCCCGAAAATCACAATCTTCCAGGATTAGACGTGGAATGAAAGAGAAGCAGAGCATCTGGATGGCCCTTATTGGTTTAAGATTGCCCTTATCCTAACCACATTAACCTCCTGATTGCTTGAACAGACATTATTAGATGCTTCCACTGGAACAAAAATAAAAGAGGAGAAAATAGAGGCTAACAGGCAATCATGCCCACCGGCCCATGTAGGGAATTTAAGGCCAAGGACACAAAGAGAGAGAGAGAGAGAGAAAGAGAGAGAGAGCAAGAGAAATTAAAAGGAGGAGAGGAGAAGAGGTGGGGGAGGTGGTGGTGGTGGGGTGGGGTGTTCGATCGTCGATTAAAGTGCAATTGTGCAATTTCATTCCTGTTCCAGCACAATGAGGAATGAGATTAAGCTCAATTTGGACCTGTTCAAGAGATCTCCTCACCTCTGTCTGAGGTGCACTGTGCAACACACACACATACACAAACACACACAAGCAAGCACACGCATGCATACACACACCTACACACCCCTGGAGCCCCTCACCATGTCAGCACCCCTCCAGGGAAATCAGGCGTCTGGAGACAGGTCAGCCCTGGCCCATGTATATATTCATGGGCTTAATCTGGCATCATTTCTCTCTGCTGCCGGAAAAAGAAATGTATTTAATTTACACAATCCCCATTTGGCCTGCTCACCGAGGAGAAATACATAGGGAAAGTAGGCCCACAGTCAGGGCTTCACCCCTTCAGCATAAACTAGTTTGCGGGAGTGTGTGAATGTACAAGTTGGCGCATGTTTGCGTGTGTCTATATACTGTATGTCAGCATGCATGGTAGTATTCTGTCTGTGTATTGCAGAGGAGAAAAAAAAACATCTTATCATATTCCAGACCTGTACAGTACACCCAAACAGTGGCAGCTGTGCTAGTCAGTTTGAATGGGAGGATGGGAGTTGTACCCAGCAGATGCTGTGTGTGTATTAAACAGATTAATTATTAAAACATGCTTGACAGATGAAAAGTGGGTCCTCGGGCTATAAAGGAAAATGTTTATTCTTCTGCCATAGACTGTAGTACACTTAGCTTCTGCTCTCAACTTATCCAGTGCCTCAATGAAGAGAGTAAACACTTTCTCTACTCTGTGTGGTTGGAATCACATACATAATAATTTGAAATAGCCGCCTGGGATAAACCTTCAAATATGAATGTGTGTTTAGTGATTGGGGTGAAATATGATTAGCGTGCAGTACCAGCATGTGTGTGTGTGTGTGTGTGTGTGTGTGTGTGTGTGTGAGCATGGAGTTAGGTAGCCGGAGGACAGACCCAATTACCTTTTTTTTTTCCAACAGTGCACCTAATCAAATCTAGTACTGTTATCCCTGTTCTCACTGCCTCATGTTAACTTTCTTCTTCCTTGTCTTTTCCCCTCTAAAATTTTGAATTTTTCTAACTACTACTGTAAATATTTGACTCTAATATATTGCAACGGGCACGGGGAGTGGCTGTTATGATTACCAATTATGTTCAGTAAAGTTAGTTCAGATCAAGAGCTAAGATAAACGGTTCCTACATTACAATCACTATAATTTCCATGTCATAAACACACTGTAAAAGCTAAGAGGTTGGTAAGCCTGTCGCTCATATTTACAAACCTGTTACTGGGATCTGTTTGAGCAGTTGGATAGGTGTGGCTATGTGTTTTACTGCTGGTGCCTGTTCAGAAACAGCAGGGATTAATCTGTATGGAAAAGTCAGAGGGAAGCTCAGGGCGACTAGCTCAGTCATTTCTCTTTATTTTTAAGGCTGGTTAAAGCCTAAATCTTGAATATTGCTCACTTCTGTAATAAATTAATAGAGATGCCAGTCAATGCCTCATTGCAAAAATACAGTGGTATACTAGCTAGCTATGATCTGCATCTTTTTATGTCACAAAAACATCTGCATTTGCCAACATCAGGAATTGTTATAGATTATCAACATGTTTAATTTTCTGTCCTGTTATTTACTGGTTCCTGACTATAATATGCTCACAAATATACAAATATTTTATCAAATACCTAAATGTAATTGAGTTGATTTGCATGTGAGTCCTAGCTTCAAAAACAGAACAAAAAAAGTTCCAAACTGAGTCTAAATAAAAGTGGGGTAACTGTTGACAATTTTTCTTTTTCATGACTTTTCGATAAAGACTGGAGTTATTATAGGATGACACCCAGATGGATGTAAAGTTGGTCTGAAGTGTCCATGATAAAAACTTAAAAAGCTGTTGACAAAAATTGCACGACAATAGCAAGCTGTACCGAGTTACATGATCTTTTTTTTTTAAAATAAGGTTGTGCATACAATGAGTAGATGTAAAAATCAAAATAAGGTTAGTTTGTAGCACCTATAAAAAAATATGAGAAGGCAGGTGTCGTGTTTTATCACAGCAGAAACACTAAAGCTCAGTATTGCCTCTCTCTATTGGCTGCAAGACTCCTGCAAATATACATCCACCAGCAGTGTTTGCTTTACTTATTTTAGACAACAAGAGTGCTATGCATCAAAAGAGAGCCCCAGGAGGAGCCATGAGGATGGTGGGGGGGGGGGGAGTTTGCAGCCAGGCACATCTGTCTATGGCACAAGGAAGAGGGAGCGAGACGTACCACCTGCTCATGCCATTTCTCCAGTTCTCGGCTCCATGTAAATAGATGACAAATTATTCAGTCTAGGATCTGAGCATTCGAGCCCCTTCTGAAGGTGGAGGCCAAGGAAAACGGCCCAGTTACCCTCCCAGCATCCCTTAAAGATAGCTCCACCCTCGCCTGCACTCACATATACACACATAAACACTCACACACAGAATGAAATAATTTTTCCCATCCCCCCATACTACACACATGCACGCATAGACACGGGTTGCTGGGCCCCCTGTTGCCTCATCTGCCAGCCCCCACAACCAAACACACACACAACCAAACACACACACACACACACACACACACACACACACACACACACACACACACACACACACACTCCCAGGGGAGAGGGTCTCAGATGCAGATCATCAGTATTAGTGAGCGGCTGAGGGATTAGCATCCTCTTGCAATGACCTACAGGTGTAGCCCTGGGATAGAGCAGACACTTATCTTCCAGAGTATCGCTGGGCCCTGACCCCCGGCCCCTCACCAAACACACCTCACAGGAGAAACAGCGCAGACAGACAGATGGGGGGAGGTGTTGCAGGGTGAGGGGTAAGGAGCTATAGGGAATGTGTAGAAATAGAGATTGACAGGTAAACACAGACGAGTAAGACAAAACAGGCAGGCCCCTCCCATTCTGAGGAGAGTTATGAGGTGAAATTTGATACTGCTTTATTTATGATTAAGAACATGCAGTTTAAGGCTGGCAGTGGTGAAGGATGTGTTAATAATCAAATATGATGTGTTGAATTAATTTTAGCTCAATACACAGTAGGTATAGAACGTCCTAAACTCCCTCTCCTTCATTTTGACTTACTAATGGATAGGGGTGTGTGTGTGTGTGTGTGTGTGTATGTGTGTGTGTGTGTGTGTGTGTGTAACCCCTTTTGGCAGGTGTTTTTCTTTTCTAGTTGGCAATAATGCAGTTTCTAAATGTTGGCAATGCATTAATAAATGATCATGGAGTTCTCACTTTCAAACAAATCATCAAGTCAGTAGTTATAAATGTTGATAAGTAATTTATAAGGGTGTTTTAATCGTCATGTCTGCAGCTGTAAGCATGCAAAAGTTTTTAAAACCTGGCAACCCAAAGGTTGTTCTTAAATGGCTTATGATGGATCCATACAGCTTAGTAAATGATTAATCGACCATTAATAAAGCCATTAGTTACTTATAAAGCCTTTATGACGGCTGGCTTATTAGAAACTCAAGACACAAGAAAAGCTCTTTTGAAGGCAACTGAGTGACGAGTGAGAGTGTTGCTTACAAAATGGGCTGTCAAGTAATCTCTCTATAATTCTTTGTGAAGAGTCTTCTGAAAGATTGCATAATGTTGGAATAAGTTTCATTTTTGAGCATTACGTCCTTCTGACTGTACCCCAGCAGCATAACTGAGTACACGTCATAAAACAACCTACCTAATGTAAGTGAAATTAAAAGCCCACACGAGTCAGTAACAAGCATTTAGGTCCTTGGTTGAGTTGAACTGCAGCACAGGGATAATGGCATGCTGGGTGAAAAAAAAAAAAAACTGGGGGATTTGCAAACAAAAAAATAAATCATTTCTGCCAGATAATGAACAATTACTATTATTGTGTTGACTAAAATGTTTGCATTCCTTTCTTTCTTTCTTTTTCTTTCTCCCTTGTGTGTTTGCTTTGTCATAATCCTGTAGGTTATTACATTTTTGATTGAACGCAGGAGAAAAGGATGGTTTGATAAACAGACAAAGTCAAAACAATGTGAAGATCGAGGTAGACAAGCAAAGGGCCTTTGGTGGTTGACGCTCATGTTTTGTTCGCTGTAATATCATCTGAACCTGGCTTGTGTTGTTGCCTCCCGTCGGACTCGCCTCGCTCTGTTGACATTTTGCTGTTATTTGTACACTGCAAAGCGGTCCATTTTCCCCGCATCAAAAGTGCTTTTACACGCGTGTGTCAGGATGTCTTTGGTGCTTACCTTCAGCTCCTGTCAGAGAGCGAGAGCAGGGCCTGTGCTCAGGAGCAGAGGGGGGAAGGCTGCTTTGTGCCCTGAGCGTTTTTAGTGAAGGCGAGAACTGGCTCAAAGGCTGTCAATGCACACGCAAACACACATCAATACATACACACACACACACACAACAACAACAAGCAGTGTTTCGCTCTCAGCTGCACTCCCAGTAAGAACCAAGTGTTTGAAATGAACTCGGATTTATAAAGCGCACATACACACAAGCACGCACGCCATGCTAATTACACAGGTTTCTTGCCTGTGTTTGTCTTTCTCAAAGACTATAGAAACATGAGGGTGGTGAACGCAGCCCTGATCAAAGAATGAGAGTTAGGACTTAGGACCTGACAAAGGAAAACAACGCACAGTGTGAAACAATGTGTGTGCAGCGAGAGCAGTGTTAACAAATGACATCGCCGTTCTTTATGAAACCACAATTACGAAAAGATGTTCACACGTCTCCCTGTGATGCACAGCAAATCCACCAGATGGAAACTGCAATCTGGTGCTCTGAATGGTCTTTTAGTTTTAGCTGTTACTGTGGAGAGGACAACAGGGTCAAATTTGCACTGTGAACTCTGTAGATACAGGGGATTCATTTCATTAGTGGGCTTTTCGAAAGCTCGTCCCCTCATGCCACTGAAAATAATTATCTATTGGAAAGCTGTAAAGAAAATTCGCACTTCTTACAACTTTTTTGCATGAGATTCCCATTTAAATCTGAATTTAAGACGTGTGGATGGTGTTGTTTTTAATTTTTCTCAGATCTTTGGTTGCTATATAAACAAACAGCACCGCTACCATATGTATAAAAACAAGAAAAATGAAAAATCCCCCATGAGAGAGTACCAGCACAGAGCTTTTGATTCAACACTGTCTTGTCTTTCTGGAGTGCAGGAACTATGTAGTAATTATTTGTTGACATTGTTGGTAAAAGTAATAATGCAGGTTTGTACTGTGAAGGTTAGTCCAGTAATGATGCCTTCTCTTTGTGTCTTCAGTCATAGACTGTGTCAGCTGTGTCGCAGTTTAAAGGCTTGATTCTTTAGAGGACACAATCCATGAAGGATGTCCTTCAGAGGACCTCATGGTTCAGCTGAACCTGCACTTCCTCACAGTGACCAAAATAAATGGTTCATTTGTGCGGTTCTAAAAATCTTGTTAATTTCCAATTTCATCATTAAAAAGTAGTCCTCACAGTTCAAGCCCAAAAGTGTGAAGTGGTAAACTCTTGGAAGTTCCATGATAAGAAACTGATTTTACTTTCTCTCTCTCCAGAATGGCACATATAAGCATTTTCTGATCTGACACCCACCTATCCGCAGGTTGACAGAACTTGTCTGGGCCTTACAAAACTCTCTTGTACTAAATATATCCGTTTTATGTTCTCAAAACACTGTAGTTAAAGGGGCTATTTCTGAGTTTTTTCTGCCACTGCACATGGTTGCTTGGCTGGGAGCAAGTGGTGGTGATTGTTGCTTCTGCCATCTTTGTGTTTGCGCCCTCTGAGGAGCTCGCCATCGCTATTGGAAAGTGCCGCAACAGGATGGGGCTAGCTGGTTAGCATGCTAACTTCAGTAGAAGAAAAGACGTGACAGAGACGAGAGTTAACGTTGGCCCTGCTTTCCACCGCTGGAGACAGCTCTTGGTGAGTAAAGGAATAAAAAAGTTTGATGCTGAACTCGCAAACATTTCTTCTAGACTGGTAAGTAAACAGCTGCTAATGCCAATGTTGGCTATGTAGCAATAGCAAAACTTACACATAGCTCCTTTAAGGTTTAGTTACAATCATTCTATCACTAATACTATCAACTATCATTTTGGGGCATTCCTTAGACCAAACAATTCAGGCAGCTAACAAAACAAAATCCAGAGTGTATGCTTTTTCTACTGATATATTAACCACCGACTAATGGGAATTTAAAGGTAAATGCCCGATAAATATTCCCTAATCTCCTCAGGTTACCTAACGTTACAAGTTGATAAGGTCGATCGTCTGAAGGCTGCGTTAATCAACTTATCACTCAGCACTGAGGGCTACAACTCGAACACAAATTGAGTCATCCAAATTTGGTCAAAGGTTCTCCTGCAAGAGGCAGCAGTTCTGTAAAACATTTCAATAAGGTGCTTAGAGGAAGTGTAATGGTTCTGACACCTTTAAAGAACAACATGTAGATTTACTCAAGTGAATAATTTCAGCCTCTCGCTAAGCCCACAACATTCATCTCCAGGAAGTGTGTTTTTCAACTTCATTTGGAGATTTCAGCCTGAAACAAGTACCTGACTTTCATCATCCAAGCCCAACATTACATATGCAAACTGGGGCAGTGATCCTTTTCATTCCAAGTAACATGTGCCTTGTCTGTGGAATTTGGGATCTCAAGCATTTCTTCCCAGCGAATGACAGCAGTGTACCCCTGGTGTGCTGAGGCTGCCAACCACTAAGCAGTCTTGGCATTCTGCAGGCAGGCCAGACTTGTGGTTGTTGTTTTGCTCGCTCCTTCTCAGTCTTTGGCTGCAGGCTATAAGCAGAACACAGACAGCTAGCCTGTTCCCACACCAGGGCTCAGAGCTGAAGGGGCTCGACCCCATACTCCACTCCGGGTACATTAGCGGGAAAGAGCTGGTGGGCGATGTATGGGAGAGAAACAGAGAGGAGGAGCTGAGGGAGGGGGAAGCGAATATCAAATAACGATGTATGTGCTTATTCAGACGTATGAATCAAGAACATGAGAGCGGTGAAAATCAAGAGGAATCTGTATTTAAAAGACTAAAGCTCTTAAGCATAGCATCAGTCTCATTCCTAAAGTTCACTCTCTCTCTCCCTCTGTATTTTTCTTTTCCTCTGCTCCATTCCCATGATTTGGTTTCTGCCATCAAAAAATGGCTGACCACAACCTCACATTGTCTCATGTCATTCTCCACAAAAGGAACGTTCTAGACTATGTTTGGGTTTGCTTGGTGAGCCACGGGCAATTGTGACTCAAGCTAACCATCCCCTGTCATATTCTTTCAATTAGAAATGACAGAGAAGCCAGAGGATTGTCTGCAATGAAGTATTTTTTAGCAGCTAACCCACTGTTTCTCTGCCCAGCTACTTCTTACCCTGGCATTTAAGATGAGAATTGAAAAGTCAAATCTAGTTCTTCACACAACCTTTAATCTCCTTCTAATATCTGGCAGTTATTTATCAGGACTCCAGCTGGTATATCATGTCTCTCCTTGACACAAACACACACTTTTCTGATTAGTTAGCGGGCTATAAGCCCATGTTCATCCTGATCAGTCAGTGGTTTTACGTCCCACTGTGGCCTCCCTCCCTCCTGACTCGACTGCTCGGTCACTAAGCTCAGACAGTCTGAGGCCTCTCCAGCACAGGCCTGTTCATATATGCAGTTTTAATTGAGTGATAATGAAGAGAGCTTGTCTGAGATGAGGTTAACTGGAGTGTATTAATTTGAATAGGGCCCTCTGGATTATCCCTGGATCCCCAGTTTCCCCGAAACGGGCCACTGTGCTGTCCACACAGGGAACCAAGAGAGGACTGAATTTCTTAATGGACCACATCGCAACATAAGGGTCATTAGCATGAGATTCAGACCAAGTGTTTATGTGTGTATGTGTCATGGATCCTGCACGGTTTATCCACCTCGACACAGACTTTGACAGAATAAAGTGCAAGAGGTAACGATCGAGGAGGAAAGCTAATAACCAGAGGGTAAAGACAAAAATCTATATCTCTCAATCACAATGTAGATTTCTATCTTTCTTCCTATTTCTCTCCCCGTCTGTCCCTCACTCTTTCTCTCTCTATCCTCCACCATTGTTGTTATCAAATGATACAGTTGCTCAAGCGCAGCGTTTGAATCCTAAGGACCTCTGGGAGCGGATTTGTCTCCACCAAGCCCCTTCTAACGGGGATTAAGAGGATTAAAAACCATAAAATGACCCCAGCTCCAAGTCCCCAGAGCCAGGCCCAGCTTGCTGCAGCCCGGCCCAGCCAGGAACGGAGTGCAGGCCGCAGGCCACAGGCCTTCTTTACCAACGGCTCCTTAAAGCTCCCCGTTAGCATGACAAAGGGGAGAGCAGTCCCCTGATCCGCCAAGGAGGCAGTACAATGGAGTGGCTGCTTTCTCCCCTGCTCATTTTCATGGAGACAAACAGCATTACACTTGGCAGTGACATTGTTCTAAACTCCAACATGGAGCCCCTCTTTCTCTGCGGAGCTCAAGGTGTCATATTAATTATTTAAATCTGATGTGGATTTCCAGCGAGGGATCCCTCCAAGGCCTTACCCGCAGCCAGAAGGTCTGGGATCTGCATTCGTTTGGTTAATTAGACCTGAAACCAAGCTTTGATCTCAACCAAAATCGGAAAAAAGGGAAACTTCCAGAATGAATTATTTTAGCCCTAACCTATTTTTTCATTATAGATCTTTCCTACTCATTTTCATCCCTTTTATAATGTTGTGAACACAAATGTGTGTTTGTCGCCCTGTGTGTGTTCGACTGAATTAGAGTGTACAATGGCTGAGTTTAGGGTTAAGGATTTTGCAGTTAACCAGCTTCATAAGGTCAATGATGAAGGTAATTGAAGGCCACTCTAATCCACTCAGGAGGCCTGACAGAACCATTTACTCATGTCGTCTCACCGAGAAGGTACAGTTGGACTCAGATGAAAGGAAAAAAATAGAGGGAAAGATAGAGAGAACAAGACAGCAGAAGCTGGGGTGGTCTCTCTCTCACCATCTCATTTAAACATGCAAGAAGTGAAGACTTCGAAAGAGAAAGATGTAAATGCAATAAAGCTTGGAGCCAAACTTATTGATTCAAACAATTTGCACCGCAATAACAACATAACAACAAAGCTCTGTTGAGTGTGGGGTTCACCGCTCTTAACAGCCTTTAGATAATTTTGATTTCAACAGGCTGATAGAAATCTGAGGTCAAGAAAAGACCTGCAGGCAGCTTCATTCAAGCCCGACTAACGATGAAGCCCAGCAGCGGTGCAGTTGGCAGATGTAAAAATATATCGCGGGGGTGTATCGTGGCATTTCAGTTACCGGCTGGGTGTAAGTTCTATCAAATGTGTTTAATAATATGATTGTGAGGACACAGGACAGAGTCACGCAGGAGTGGGTGTGAGAGACAGGACAGTCACCAAGACATGCATTAAGCTTCCCGTTGTCACCGTCTAAGATATATCTGGAGACAGCCCTCTCCGCTGGATTCCATGTCATTCCTCTTTGAACGGCCAAATTGACGAGTTTATGCATAATTGAGGCTTGTATTACGAAAAGGAGAATGAAGGGAGCGTCTTCTCTTTGACTATATGAAAGGAGAATGAGTTGGTGATGAAGGAAGCTGGAAGGAAGAGGACAAGCCCCCCCCACCCCCCACCCCCACAAGCGAGATGGGGGAGAAGAAGGAAGAGGAGTTGGTGGATGTCAGAGAGAGACAGGATGATGTTTGATGCAGAGAGATGGGGAGCAAAGACAGCCAAGCTCACCTAACAGAGAGAGCTCTGCTGAATCTCCTCACCCAGCCCTACTGAGGCCCTTTACTCTATCCACTGAGACCAAGCTGCTCTGGGGACCGTAAGTGAATTAAGCCCTCTGGTCTACAAGGGAAATTAATTTACTGTCTCAGTAGAGCTCACAGCTCAGAGAGAGATGCTCCATAGTACTACATAAAGCTGGTGAGGGAGGGGAAAAGAGGACAGAGTCGTGGGAAGAGGAGGGAAAGGGAGAACACAACTTTGATGAGGAAAAACTGTGTGTCAGTGTAATCAGCAAATACCACATCATCAGGCTTTAAATGACTGACATCCATAGTGGCTGTAGATGGATGTTATGTGGGAGCACTGCGTCAGATTAGGTGCTCATAGTGCCTCGGTAACATATAGTGTATATAAAAAGTCAAGATAGTTTTGGTTTTATTTGAGATATCTTTTTCTGAACTTAAAGGCAACAGAATATAAGATGGGAACAGGATTTAATTTCTGATGATCACGACATTGAAAAGTCATATTTGAAAGTAAAATGGCGACGTGACAGACCTCGCTGTGAACACATTCTACTAGTTTTACAGAAGAAATAGTTCCTACAAAAGTTCCTACAGTCTAGAATTTATCCAGGATATCATGGACATCGTCTCTGGAAAGCGCTGTTGTTGAATTTTACAAGTGTTTTTCAATGATGTAAACACAAGACATGTAACTCCATTTAAAACCACTGAAATCTGAAAAACTTTCTGTATGCTTCCCATGTGTCTCCACGTGTCAAAAAAAAAGACAACAAGAAGGAATGTCAACCACCATGGCATCCAAAGCATCACAGTGCTCATCCGAAATGATGCAAAAAAAGGCAAAGAAAATTCTCACATGGATGGATGAATGAATGGAGCCGTCTGGCGGCGCAGCGGGAGCGCCAGAGCAGGAGGCTCCAGCAAGACAACATAGGGTCATCTGGCAAGGCGTTTTGTTGGCACGTGCAATCCACGTTCTGGGTATATTACTTTATAATGTGAGCACTACAGTATATTGTTACTGTTTAGGTAAAATAGTTGCCAAAATGATAATAACCATTGCAGTGTTTTGCCATCCGATAAACGTAAACATATTAATCTGGTAAAACTGCATTTCCTCATATTTCACTGTCTCACCAGAACCTTAAACAACACGCCCCCACCACCGCAGCCTCCTGCGCTGTGTTAACGCAGGCCTGTTTTTGGTTTGAATCCCCACTTAGCTGCAGAATTAGTTTTCTCCCATTATCACAAACTGAACAGGATAAATCAACAAACTGAGCCACTAAGCAAATACAATATAATACACCTGCAGTAACAAATCCTTAAATAATACCACAAAATTCAATTTGAAAGGTCCAAACTTGGTCACTGTGGGCCTCTTCTTGTCATTTTCTTGCTATCATTCTATCCCTTCCTGTACATGGCCAATTTAACTTCTCCTCTTTGCTCCATTTCTCAGATGTAGATCAAACTCACACAAAAAATGTGTCTCACTCTAATCTCTCATTTATTTACAAGGCATACCCCCTAACCCATGTGCACACACACGTGCATGTCCCCACACACAGTCACACAAACAAAGACTTAATGACAGTGAGTGAAATAATCACCCGCCTCGCCTGTAGCACTGTGGGCTTGAAGTTGACCCCCTGCCCTCAAACACACACACCCATACACATACACACGACCAGCAGGGCCCTCTCCTCAGGCCCATACGACCAGCCCTCAATGAATACAAAGGATTGTGGGGATTAGCCAGACATTTGGTCGGGCATTGTTCTGGCCTACTAAATGAGGTTTGGCCGGTGGCAGCCGGCACGGGGGCCGGGTCCTGTGTGAAGCTGAGGCGGAGGCAGCGGCCACCCCTCAGAGGAAGAGTGATAATTACCTCTTCCTGAGAGAGATGACAGCTTTGGCCTCTGCGTCCCTGAATCTTGGACATTAGCAACTGAATAGAGAGCTTTCATACTGTATATCATTTTAATCTTTCATGTTCAGATCCAGCAGATGGCTTATTACTGGCCTGGGTGAGGAGGCAGCTAGAGAGACAAATGGCCCATGTCTCTTTTAAGGAGGGATGCTGGGGAAATGGCATTCATATAGGGCAAGAGGAGCGGATAATTGTATATCTGGCTGTTTGGCGGTGCGGTGCTGCTCACACACTGCCAGCCTATAAATCATAAAACTATTAATCTTAGACAAATCCCACTCGGACGGCTTGACGGAGGGCAGTGAGTTTGGAAAAATGAGATCCATCCAGAATATGAAGGATTCTTTTATGACATGCATGTTAAGTCTTCTGGCATGCTCATGCAGCCAAATACATTTCATTTGTTTACATTTGCATTTAACCTTCCTCCATATAAAAAAAAAAAACAAATCTGATAAACGAGATATCCCACAATGCACTGATTAAAGGATTGTGTAGTCATCTTACAATTCATGTCATATATAAATCATCCGCTTTTGGAGTTACTCTTATCATTTTTTGTTTTGTATTCAGATCTGACATTTGACTTATTCATGTTTCTTGAGTTATTCATTATTTGATAATGAATTTTAACTATGCAGATTTCTGCGGGGGACTGCACTGCAGGACACAACATTTGATATGATCACCAGAACAAGTCAGCGTTATAAATCTTCACTTTCTACTGGCCAGAGAAAATGCACATTTCTAAAAAGTAATAAAAGTCGTGAACTGCCTGATTTTCTATTATTTTGGGAGGTGAGTGTGAGAAGATGAACATCTGATTTTTATTACATTTCAATGTTCTTTGCATTTAGAGAACATACTACATCTCTCTCTCTCTCTCTCTCTCTCTCTCTCTCTCTCTCTCTCTACAGCCTGCTGTCTCTCCACTGCCATCACCCATCCAAGGAGAAACAATACGGTTTCATCTCCCACGTTGACAATGATGCATGAGCCTGATGGAAAACACTTTTCAGGTGTTGTCATTATAAAGCCATTTTTTTCCATAGGCCCCATGTGAAAGAAATACAAAGACGGGGCCCAAAGTGTAATACTCTAATATCTCTGAAGCTTTTCATTGGCATCTGTGGAGCCTTGGCTGCTGGATTGTCTCCTTTTCAATTACCTGATCTTTTCAACTCGGTGGGAAATGAAAAATGTGCTCCGCAGTTGGTGCTCTGGAGCAAAAAGCCTTCGCTCCGCTGTCTCCCTCTCTCTCTCTCCCTCTCCAATCATCTCTCTCACACATGTTAGCTGTGTTTCAGTGAGTGCTGTGTTTGCCAAAGATTAGGTACACTATGCTCAAAATTAACCCCAACTTTTAACCATAAACAGTTAAAAACCACCCCAACGCCACATTAATTTACTGTTGATACTAACCACAGATCACAGTTACCGTTAATATATGAGCATCCAAACATCATGATGAATGGTTTCATTCATTTACTGTGACTTTTTCTGGTTTGAACACCGACTGAGGCACCTCCAATTTCTGACTTCACTCTTCTGTCCAGCTGCACTGCTAAAGACATTGTGCAGTTTTATATTTATCAAGACAAGATGTTCTAATGTTTTTCAATGACACAGCCGGGAAGGAGGAGGAGAAGGAGAAGCTGGTTATTAATAAAACTATTTGTCAAATGAGTCATGTTAGAGAGAGCGTTTGAGGGAGGCCAAAACAACATCTGCTTTGAGCTCATTGTGATATCCTGATTGCATCAGTTACATCATGTGAAGTCATGCTGAACACAGTGATAAAAATCCTGGTTCAACATGCCATCACCTTATTAAAATGATTAGGAGAGGTAAAAATACTACATCTGATTCAGTTAGTCTTTCCTTACCTTGTTCAGCAACAATTACAAATCGCTCTCCACCCACAGCCCCAGCTTCTACTTTAATATTTTATACATGTATAAGGGTTGAGGGATCTATTTATAAGACATGTCATAAAAAGGTACATTGTGTGGCCATATTAAGTATATGATACACAGTGGTTTACCAACATCACAGCACGGCAAATGCTCAACAAATATTTGGTATCAGATCAAAACAAAACATATAGGTTTGTGAAAATAAACGGTGGTCGTTTTCTAAGAAGTTTTTTCTTTTTCTTTTTTTTTTTGAAAGCTGCAGTACAAAAATCTTAGCCTTTTGTGAAAGCTGTACAACACCATACAGGAAAAGAGCATGGTTTACACCTCTGCAATCCACCACCAAAGCAGCTGCATGCTGATTAGGGGCAAATAAAGCGAGCTGCGTCTTTTGATTTTTAACGGAAAAACAAAACTGCAAGAAAGAGAGCCTCGCTCTCTGTCAGAGCTCCCCTCAGAAACAGAAAAAGATTTGAGTTTTCAAAGTCACATGCAACGGCAACTGCATTGTCTTTTAACTGTGGTTGAAGTTCAAAACCTTGCAGCTCCTTCCATCATGGCAAAGTGAATTCACAACACAGGGTGAACACAGGCAGATGTGAGGGGAGAGCAGCTTGGCCTACTCTCAATGGAACTGCCAGAGTGGGATGAAAAAAAATACAGCTTGCTTGCAATAAATAGCAACATCTGATAAATATGGTACAATCATTATTTTGTTTGTGAATTTCTAATGACTATCCCAATAGCCTTGTTGTATCTAACCAGAAAAAAACACTATGAGATCTACTTTAAACAAAACAAAACAGGCCTGGAATAAACACATCAGTCAATTTTTTCATATTGATAGCATTCTTTCGCTTTTGTTCTTTTCCTGCTGATGCTCCTGCTTTCACATGCCATTGTTCATGTTAATTCAATACCAAACAAGTCATTTTATTTTTACTATAGACTCTCCCTTGTGACTAATTACTATTCAACTCTAGCACTAAGTGATGGTTCACCCCTAGACAATAAAGAGGGGCATGCTGCTTTCACACAATGAACCATTAAATTTAGCCTGTATCAAAAAGCATTCCTGTTGGAGTGATTTGGCTGACACATCAGCGAACACATGAGCCAGTTATTCAGATCACAGTGTGTGAAGGTTACCTCCTACTGCGCGGCTTTAAGGAGATCTGAGGGACAAGAAAGCATGAAGCCGGCTGGCTAGTCGGCCTGCTCACTGGCCGATCTGCAAGCTGAGTTCTCAGTTTCCTGTGTGCAAGTCATTAGAGAGTTGCAGCAGCGGGAGCTGTAGGGTGTCTGTGGTCTACAGGGTGATCCAGCAACAACTCTGAAACAGAGCAGGACCGTGGAAGTACAACAGATGGAAATAGACAGAGAGGAAGAGAGGGAGAGCTAGGCAAGGCACGCCTCATTAGCACTATCCCAGAGGTGAGGGGAAGGGGCAGGGCGGGCTTCCCACTGGCCTCTCTGTGACTGGTGATGTCATCGAACTGTTCCCATTTGTGGCAGGGACTGTATGGGGATTGAAGGGGAACAGCTGGAGCGGGGTTTGAGCCAGTGACCCTCTAATCATGAAGCTGCAGGCCTACCACCTAAAGGTCACAACGAACTGCTCGATCACACTCACACAGGAAGAACACAGATAGCATGCTAGCGTGAAGCATGTGTGCAGGCCCAATCATACCTTTAAAGTATACGGGACTCTGCAACACGCCGCCTCACACAAACCCCTAATCGCACACACATGCACACACACACACCTTTCCCTTATCTGCCACCACCATCACACATCTGACGGATCAGAACCAATCGAGCAGTGAGGACAAAAATCAAAGGCTGAGGTTGGAGGATTGGAATATGACCCTCAGTCACTGTGGAAACTGTGTCAGGGATCTCCTTAATTGGGCCATGGTCAAAAAAAAAGCTACACAAAAAGGGGACAATAGCTGAAAGATGAAAAACATATATATGTCTGAAAAAGCCTGCTCGAACCTGCTGTGTTTAAAACCCCAGCAAGAGTGGTGTGAGTGTGCATGCGTGTGTGTTTGGTGTCAATATATGTGTCATACAAGTCTGTGCAGGCTTTTGAGAGCGATCATGAGACAGAGAGGGGGCCACATGTTATCAAAAGCATTGAGCAGGTGTTCTAATAATTGTCCTCAGATCAGCTGACAACTGTTGCTCTCAAAGCACCACAGCTCGGGAAATGAATGCTGCGTGTCCTTTTAAGTATTTCAGCCATCGTGCTCTCCCCTGTCTCACAGCCTCTACAGCTGACAGTTGCCAGTTATAGAAGACTGTAACATTATAACAGCCTGCTAAAAAACACAACGCCTGGTGAACCCCTTCCCACAGGTGTAGAGCGGTCAGGGTCAGAACATTAGAGCGGCTACACGTTTGAAGACTGCTGCTCTCTGGTGAGCGTCGACTCCTCTATTATTCACAGCGCTCACCTCTGCCCGTGGCCCTGCTTCACGCACTGACAACGCGAGTCGCAGCTGCCATAATTGCATGTGATTGAGCCGTGCCAACTGTCCCGTTTGATACGGGCCCAGACTGAGACCTCTCACTCGGCTCCGCGGAGGTCAAAGGGTCGGCTGATGCAGACAGACGCACACAAACTGTCCCCAGAGCATGGCCAGGTGAATAAAGATGATGCCAGAGGAGAAAATGGACGTGGACAGTCAGTGAGACGGAGGGGAGAGGAGAGGAGAGGGGACGGGTCACAAGGTCAGAGAGGGGATAGTGATTGATTGGATAAATCACCAGGTAGCTATTTTAGGTTTTAATCAACACCACACACACGCACACACACAAGCAACCAGATATATGCAGAGACAAGTCACGAGAAGTAAGGGATGAATGGCACAGCAGAGGTCAAAGAATTGCCTTTAGCCATGTTTGAATCAGAGGGGGACATGTTTTTCACTCGTTAATCAATCCGGCCGTCTACACAGGCTGTGTAACAGCTTGCGTTTTACTCATGCTATACACCCATAAACCAATGTGAAGCGTATTTTTACAATTCAAGTCTAGTTTCCTCCATGTTGTGCATATAACCTGTGATTGTATGCTGGGCTTTGAAAGCTTCCCAAATGTAGGTGACCTGGTAGAGTCGTCACAATGGCTAATTACCAATTATGACTCATTGCATATCTTTTATTTGCATGAAACACCTTGTTGGGGGTCCAGGCCTTACTTCCTACACCTATTGACTTCAATACATCCCTCAGTGCCGCTCACCTGCAAGCTGGACACTCCCTGTAAGCTTGGCACGCCCCTAAATAACACACAGCAGCAACTACTAAAAATGAAGGCATGAAGGAGTATTTTTTTGTTTTGTAGTCATGCCAAACAGACACTTTGTCCTCAAATTCCTGGAGAAATCTACTTTCACAGAACAACAAAGACAGTTTTAAAAGAAGTCCCCTCCACTGCTCCAGCCCGACGCAAGAAAGACCACGTCAAAAACCGTGCTCAGTTCACCCTGGATTTTATGTGGCCCAATGAGAGACTCTGGCACAGCTTTTAAGTCTATACTAATATTTGTGGATATGTTTAAGGGTCGCCGGTGACCTGATTGCATTCATTTGAAGTAGCATAGCAACATGCTCAAAGATATAAATGCTTAAATGTTTGTCAATATTGGCATGATAGCCTATAAGACGGCTAAGCGTGCGTGCTCCCTACCTTTGTCCTTACTCGTCCTCCTGAAGTCAGATTGTCTGTCCATTCCTCAATTGTTTATATTCCTTTAGTCCACATGGGTCCATGGATAAAAATAATCAGAAAAGGGTTTTTCATAAAAGTATTCCAAGTTATGAATATTGTGACGCGAAGTCCATTGGAGACTGTCGAGCGACTTTATTCGCCCTTCTCTGGAGAGGATCCGTTTTCCCTTCTTCCGACTGCCTGGTAGTGGATGAGCTTCTTTTCCTGCTCCAGTCCAGCTTGCTAAGGTGGATCGGGTCTATGGTCTGTTGTTGCAGATTGGACTCAAACCGATAGGGCAAAACTGACGCCATTGTACTAGCCGCAACAGTTTGTTTACAGGTGCGCGAAAAAGTGGGCGGAACCGGAACATGTAGTTGCCGCCAAGCTTCGATGAAGGGGTGGGGGGGGGGCCTTAAAGAGCCCTGGGCTCTACCAAAATGTTTCAGACAGGGTGAATAGAGTGCAGTATCAAATGTACAGTATAAAAAAATAATGTCTTTTTGGAACATTGAAGCATGTAAATCTATGTTAGTAGACACCAAGAATAAAATGACAAACACTACAAATTAACATAAAAAATCCCTTTGAAAGTACCTGTACAAACAAAATGGTGTAAATTACAATTTTAACGGCAGGGTATTGTGATACCTCTCTAGTATTGGTACACCATGCAACACTATGACCTACAACACAGAACACAGTCATAGTGTAGTCAGTGGCACAGAGGGGGGAAGAAACAGGTCACAATGAAACACATGCGACCTTAAAACAAGATATAACTTATGAAACTTCACCACTACTGCACTTAAAAGACCCAACACAACACAAATAACAGACAACTTGGATATTTCAGTCTGCACCTATAGACCAACCAGAAGACCAACATTGTCATCCCTAAAGCATTGCATGACTAAAAATATATTTTCAGTGTTGCCCCCCCCCCCCCAGCTGGAAAATAGACCAATTACCTTACAAGATATTTATCAGTTACCCTGAAAAAGGTTTAATAATCTCTCCAAATCACCAAGAAGTGGTGCTTGACAAAATTATTATTATTATTATGAATAAGAAAAAATTAAAATTGATAGTCCCACAATAACAAACCATGACTTTGAATCACGCTTTTCTGAGGTGTATCAGATAATATAACTAATTCCAGTAGCTAAAGGAGGAAAAAAAGACAACAACACAAGAGGTCATCATGTTAGCCTTTATTCAAATGGCTCTCTGTTGAGTTGATGAGGTCAACTGTCCCGTGTGATAAAGTAATTTTAGCTTTAAAGCTTTGACTGTCATCCAATTAAGTTTCAGATAATGTGTTTGTTTTATGGTTATGAGATGTAAATATAATCAGGAGGATATGTGTTGTTTATAAATCAATGCAGTGCAGAAAGCAGGCTTTTGTTGTAGCTCTTTTCTCACACACATTGAAACACACACCCACACACACTTCCCCCAGTATTGCATTGCTTCAGGAGGCAGGTAGGACACGTCTTACTGTGCATCTTTATCAAAACTGAGCGGTATTAACATAATTGTCAGCTTTTACTGTATCTTGTCTCTTTAACATCATTTTGGTTGTATTTTTAGATCTGCAGCCTGCTTGAGATTCAACACCGCTAATTAAATAGACAGAGGCGCTCACCATGCCAAATAAACTGATGTCTTTTCCCAGGAACTCTAGGATGACTGTCAGATGAACCTAAACACACACACAAACACACACACACACTCACACACACCTGAAAACAAACGATCCTGCCAGGGAGAGATGCCGAATCCGTCCTGATTACTGCAATTGTCACGAGCTGACCAGCGAAGTTGTGAGGAAGCTTAAAGGGATGACTACTGAAACGATAAAAAGTTTACCTGCCTGATAAATAAAGACAGAGGGAGAAAGTGAGAGGAATGGAAAGTGCTGGTAATTGAGTGTGTTTCTCTTGTGTGCATATGTGTGCGAGAGAGAGAGTCAGCGAGATAATGACCTACGTGATTGATAATCAATGGCCTCCCTCTCTCGTCTCGTGTTTCTGTTCTAGGGTTGTGTTTTAATGTCGCTCCTCTGCTCGCTGACCTCATTAAAGGATCTGGTTACCCTCAAACAGCTTTTTAATTTAGCCTAATGATTTTTTGCATAATAGATCAGATACTTGGTAAGCCCCAGGGAGCGGCCCTCCTCTTCAAGGTGCCTTTATAGTGAGAGGAGCTGAGGTTTGGGAGGTTGTTATTGTGCTATACGTGTTTTTGTTTAATTCTGGGTTTCTTTCTTTAGCTGCTTAGCTTCTTATTAAATATCTTTGTTGGTAATTGATTATGTCTTTGTCTACCCGGAGCCATCCCTATCTATTTTCATTTACCTTCAACCAGACTGAGTTACTCTATGAAAATATGCCACTTGATACTTATTGGTAGCTGAAAACATTCAGACAAAAACATTTATTTATTTAGTCATTTATCAGTCATAATTTACATCCAACATATATTATTAAGTTTCATAGTTTTTATTAATTCATTTCATTAAAAAAAAAACATACCCGTATTATTTAAAGCAAGCAGATCAGTTAAAATTGATTTTCACTTGGGTTTTATGTCACTGCGCATTATGGTTTCCTGTTGCCTCTTACCACTGGAGTTTAAAGTGAACAAGGTCTTTTGGAAGAAAGAAAACCAGTAAAACTTGCAGTGATAGAAGCTGAGGGGAAAAGTAAAGTAGAAAATGGAAACAGTATCCTTACAAGATGTCTGGGGATATTCTTTATCTTTCGTCCTGCTAATAAATTCCATGAAATGACAGAAATCAACAGCGAAATTATTTGCCCGATTGGTGTTGTTCATATTGGGCTGTTGTGAAAGCTGCCAATCAAACTCTGATGCGCCTTGATGAGACTGCCTGAAGGAACCGATCTTATAATCAATCTGTATAAGTGATATATTTATACAAATCTTTTGGTAAACATGGTGACACATGTGAGTGAGCATGTGAGTGCACGGATTTCCCCTGATCAATCAGACACGTAGAAGCAGTTCAACCAGAGATACATTGTGTTTGAGTCCCACTTCATGTATTTTGGCAGTTCCTTAATAAAAAAGTGACTGAAAGTATAATGGCGACCGAGTAACTATCTCCTCGTGTAATATTACAGAATCATCCTCTTTCATTTTTACTCCTCTTGGTTTCTTTGAAAAATGTCCAGCGGACCAAAACTACTGAACCAAACACACTGTTGGTCCTCTCATGGGTTTTTGTTAATGGTGACAAAAATATAGAATAACACCAGCCTTATTCATTAAGTCTGAGGTTTCTGTATTATTGATCATGTGTTACTTAATATTGAAAACAAACACTCATAAAACTTTTCTTTCATAAAAACCAAAAATAATGAGCCCTATTAGCAATAGTTGTAAGCATTCTTTATTTGAGGACGTAGCTCAGTGGCACAAACCCCTGTCATAAACGACTATATCATTATGGATAAAATTATGCACAGCACTTAATCTCAAGTTCATATGCATTTCTCAGTTAAATGTCTTGGGAACTTAAAGTATGCAGAGCTCATAGTTCCCTTGTATACACAGTGAATGAACTGTCACACACTAAACCCAAGTGATGAATGGAACTCAAAATCAATTTTCTACAAATGTCTTGGGAGGGATCCATCCACCCCATATACAGCAGAGTGAACTGTAATCTGTGTTGCTGACTGCAGTACTGAAGGCACCAACACAAACATATTCCCTTCCCACACCCACAACATAGCCAAATCCGCAACTACACACACAAACACACAGTAGCAGTGAGTGTGAGCAGAAGAGACAGCCTCTGTCCCTGATCAGCAGTCACCCAGGCCTCTTCGTCTCGACATGATCACTGCCTGTCATTAGTCAGTTACGCTGTAAATTATTTAACCATGCACATGTTTGGAACTGTCTAAACACACCAGACACAACGCCACGCAAAGTGCTTTCATGCGCCGAGCGACGCACTGACACACTCTCAGAAAATCGGACTCTTGGAATGAATGAATAAGTAAGGCGGGGAAATAAATAAATAAGCGAAACAAACAAAAAACAAGCTTGGGTGGGGAGGGGAGGGGGAGACTGTGCAGGGGGATGACGGCGTAATTTAGCGCTCGACTTCAATCCCAGTCAAATTAAAAGGGAATCTTAATGCATGTGTCTCTCCTAGCATTGATGTGTTCTCGCTCTGTGATATGGTGCTGTGAGATGGTAGACGCAATATGCCTGACAATCTATTCCCAGACTGGCCTCGCTGCCACTCAAACTAAGCAGAGCGCTGCTGTAGCTATTAGACAGGCTCTTTTGGGGAACTGATGGCTTTTCACTGGGAAGAAAACTATCAGGGTTCTTTTGTGTATGTTTTTGTAAACGTGTGTGTGCGCGTTTGTGTGTGTGTGTGTGTGTGTGTGTGTGTGTGTGTGTGTGCACGTGCACACCTGTATATGGTTGTATATGTAGAACTGGGTGTGCACGTTGGCATGCTTAACCATGTGTGTCAGAACTCAAGGGCCTTGTAATCAGCACTGAGCAAGCGCTTGACAAGGCCATTCCCCACCGCTGAGCATTGTGAGGCCTTGGCAGCCGGAACTTAAGACAACATCGCGCACAAAGTGGGTAAACAGTGTTTGACATGTTTTCAATATGGTTACATTAAAACAAGCTGCGTTTGATTGAAAAGCTAATATTCAAGCCATGCAAATCATCAATCATGGGAAAAGGCCTATTAATTATTCAATAAAACAGTCTAATTCAAGAATCAATGTAGGGAAGCGGAGAGAGGGATGAGGGGGCTCCCAGCAGAGAGAGAGAGAGAAAGAGAGAGAGAGCGGATAATATAAAGGAATAGGGAATTACCCCTTTCTCTCTGAGCTGTGGCCCATCTCGTCCCGAGCTGTCAAAAACAACTGCCGCTCCCGCGTTTCATCTCGCCAAGTTTAAAGACGACTTTGGAAACACTTCATTTTCCTTGCGAAACTCGTTAGGTCTTTGTTCCTCATTAGTTCATCTTCTTTTCGCTGTCTCTGTCTCTGTTACTCCTCCTCTGTTGCCCCCCCATTCCCTATATCACTTCTTTCTTTTTTCTTCGAAGTCATCGTTACGGCTCTTACGACCGCCTAGCTCAGACGTTTTGAAGTTTGGTATTGTGCCCTCTGATCTCCGGCAATTACAACTGGGCCAAATCTCTTCCTTGGGAATTCATTATTTACGTTCAATTAAACAAATTCATCAGCGGTCTCCTCAGTAGAATTCGGGGCGTGTAAGTGGTCGGCTGTAACGAAGCTGGGGCGCAGACCAGCTCAATCAGCTCTAATACAAAGACTTGTAGTGTTTCCTCCAGCCAGGCCCCCTGGCCCCCAGCACCTCAAAGGTGTTTCCACAGGCTTCATTACCCACTGGGGACTTCTAAAGTCCAACAGTACACCCACTTCAAAGCTCATTAGTATCTATTATTAATGAATTAATATCCAATATCTTTGATAGACCTAGGCTATCGTTAAAAGTTCTGGACCGAGAGTTCACTCATTCAAACCTCATTTGGGTGGCAGCGTCTGAACTTCCACTCTACTGACTTTTTGCAGATAATTTGGGCTATGCAGGGTCTTAGCAGCTCTCTCAGCTGCAGTGCTGTGAACTCTTTATCCTCTCACACTCATAAAGCACATGAGGTGTCTATGAGGCGTTTAAAGCCCCTCAACCACACAGCCGCAGCTGGCCTATCTCATAACAACTCTGTGGTTCAGGAACAGAGGAAAAGTCAATAGAAAGTGGTTGTGGGGGATTCAGGGAAATGCTGGGTGGAACAGTGAGTTGAAGAGGATTTCTGTGTAACCACAGCCACACAAGACGTAAAAAGAAATGCAAGCCATGGAAACACAAAGTCAGAAAGCTGAAGAACTTTCCACTAATTTCTTGTATTCCTTTGAAAAAATGGTAAACAACAATCATTCAGTTTACTAATTATCATAAAATTAATGGCTAAAGAAATCAAAGAAGGAGGTTGGAGATATTCTATATTTCTCCTATCGTCAACAAATGCCATGAGCCACACAGCTCATTACCATGAAGATAGCCACTGTAGTTAATGTAAATCCAACATACACCACCCTGGTGCCACAAATACTCCATATGGAACCAAATATGTTCCAATCCATGGCTGAAAATATTTATTCTTGTTTGAGTGACATTTGCTAACATCATCACAGAAACTGACTGTTTTCATGTATGAATGGGCCTGGGACTGAGTGTCGCAGAGAAGGTTGGGGGTGTTGGAAAATCATGAGAAAGTCATGGTCTTTCATGGGATTTTCTGACCATAAGAAAAGCAAATGATGCCATTCTTATCCTTTAAGACCTGTAACCGCTAAAATAGCGCTGAAACAGAGTCAGCTCTATACACATGCATCTGGTACCAGTGAGACGATGAAATATGATCCAGGAATACTGGATGGAGTAATAGATCAATGAGTTTGAAGGCTTATCAGATGCCAAAACACCGCATGGGGATTTATTATACCATGAGACAGGATTTTACAATGTTGGAGAGTTAACACCGTGAAAATCACTGCATTCACAAAGTCAAAGATTATGATGTAGACAGTAAACCTACCAGATTCACATTGTAAAGAAAACTAGGAGCGTGCAGTTGCATGTATTTGACTGGTCAGCATGTATTATTCCAGATGATGTTGCATTGCAATGCAGCAAAGGTTGAACCGGTTCAGTTATTTTTGCCAGACAGTGCTGCGCTTTTTTGCAAATGTGGCTGCATATGCATCCCCGCTGTGTCTTACCCTCTCTCACTGAAATTAATAAGGGAGTAGTGTTTTTCGCACACTGTGATTATATGCGTCTGATCACAGCCTCAACCATCACAAGTGCATGCCGAACCCAACCCCTTTCCTTACCTGCTCACGCTAAAGCTAATTCTACCTTAGCCCTAAAACTCAAACAGCCTTTTGAGGAAGTAAAAGTGCCAAAGTATTCAGTAACAAGTGCAGCAGACAAATATAACAAGGCCTGGAACTTAAATTGGTGTAAGCCCAAAAAGACAAAAGAAGACACAGGTCAGACACACACAAATCTGATAGAAACAGTACAACTGTATACATGGTTACTTAACCAGCAGCGTCACAGACACAGACAGGAGTAAGAGGATAATCACAGAAAACAAGGATGCACTGCACACATTTGTCCCCCTTCTCTCACACATTCACACACACACACACACACACACACACACACACACACACACACACATACACATAGCAGCACACACATACAAGGAGGATCATGAAACACAACACCAAGGGCCCTCTCTGTGCATGTTAAACAATACTCTGACTGTCAACAATCAGGCATAAATTAGCAGCCATGGCCTCTACTGTATTTATTCTGGTAATTACCTCCCAAGAGGGCACACACACACACACACACACACACACACACACACACACACACACACTTGCAGACACCACAGCGTGGCACGACACACTCACGGTGCACCAGCCCGTCGCCTCAGAGTGTGTGTGTGAGGGGGAGAGGGGAGGAGGGAGGGGTCTGTAGACATCTCATCAACACCACGTGTGTGTGTGTGTGTGTGTGTGCGTGTGTGTGTGTGTGTGTGTGTGCGTGTGTGTGTGTGTGTGTGTGTGCGTGTGTGTGTGTGTGTGTGTGTGCGTGTGTGTGTGTGTGTGTGTGTGCGTGTGTGTGTGTGTGTGTGTGTGCGTGTGTGTGTGTGTGTGTGTGTGCGTGTGTGTGTGTGTGTGTGTGTGCGTGTGTGTGTGTGTGTGTGTGTGAGAGAGAGAGAGAGAGAGAGAGCACGGAAACATATGCGTGCAGGAAGAATACTTATTCGTCCCTTTGATTGTGCACAACAGCTTTAAACCATATAAATCAGTGAGCTGATAAAAGCTAATCATTCTCTTCCATTAGGGGACAGCAACCTCTGAGACAGATAGTGACTGACTGATTGGCAGTTCTGAAAACATTACAGATTCGGATATCAGAGTTCAATAAAAACTGACAAAGAAGAGTGAAACAGCGAGACAGACAGACAGGGAGAGAGACAGGAAGGAGGAGGGAAAGAGACACGAGAGCAAGAGAGGGAGACAGAGAGAGACAGGGACACAGGCAATGACAGCCACATGAAATCTCATCTCCATTTTTGACAATGGGGGAACCATCTGAAGAGCAGAGAACAGAGGGAGGAATTTAACTGCTTTCATCTTGTCATAATTATCTCCAAGAAGCCACATGAAAGAGAAAATCTGTGTTTTTTGTTTATAAATTAGAGAACAAGGACATTTTTTGTGACAACTTTGATGGCATTTTTCCTCTGTGCATGGTTGAACAGTCCTGGGCTAATGATCCCTTCTTTTCTTAAAGCGGAGAAAAAAAGCACTGATGAAAATTGCAATAAAAACGACACTAAAAACAATTTGGCAAATGAACGGAGAGCTAAAGTGTCATAATTCAGAGAGCATCATTATCAAAATTGTTACAATTGTTGTGCGCTCATACGTCTGTGAATACATAAGTATTTCCCAGTGTCTTAGCGTCACTGTCAAGAACTGGCAGAAAACACACAGAACATGTCCATCTGGAGAGAAAATGCAGTGTTGCTGGTCTGACTGTTAGTGGGTGCAGCAGGTTTTTTCTCTGAGGTTCAAACATCATTAAAAAGAGCTGGGGTCATTTCTATGATCCACGCAGTCGGGCTTTCATGGGCAGATCAACAAATGGAGGCTGAAACCAACGGCAACAGCGATCAATAATTCCCTTCAAGACACACAGGAGCACTCTGAGCATCCATCAATCTCCACCCTCAGACAGGAAGTTAACCACAAACTGGAAATAATAACTGCGTGGGTTAGTTGGCGCCTTGTTGCCACAACAACTCTTCGCAGTGACACTGTACATGTTTTATCAGTCCCATTGTAGAGGCATGGATTACACATACAAAACAAATAATCTATTAAACGGTCAGTTCAGCCAAATATCCCCAGTGCTTTCACGTCATGTATCCACAATAAACTATGGCTGAGTTTCTGGAAAGAGTTCCTTATGAGTTGATTTGACCCTTTAAAGATTCACAAACACACACCACACACAGTCATCAGAGTAATCAGAAAAATAGAAACCATTGTACAGTAGTTTAAAATGATGCACCTTTGGTTTACCTGTGTGACACTGTCCACAGATTCTGTATTACGTGAATTTTATGGTGTTACTGATCTGTTTCAAAGGTCCCCTGTTCAGTTTTCTTGTAAAAAAAAAAAAAAAAGTTTCAGTTTGTGTTCAGTCTCACTGTCTGAATCCTCAGGGCCTAACAAACAGGTTAAATACATTTACTTCATCCTTATAAAACCAGCCTTTAAATCCTGATTTGTTAATATCCATCTTTACTTGATAGACGTCTTCTTTTTTTCGCTGCCTTTGCTGAGACATTACAGCATTTCTGGGGGACGTTACTGCCACCTGCCAATCAGTGGAACAACGTGAAACCATTGGCAGAGACGTGCATCGTGTCGCCCTCATGCTCGAGTTGTTGCATTCTTTTCTTTTTACCATAAGTTACTATTTGCATCAAGCTTTTTAATTTAATAAGTTATCAAACTAGGTTCAAATTATGAAGCATGAGTTGTTTAAATTGTAAAGAATTTTCTTCATGGGTTGGAGTTTAGAGTTAGTTAAATGTTCAGAAGTGTGCTTGGCATTTATAGTCAAATTCACAGTTTGTATTACTCAGCTTTTGGCTTCATATCACCATTTTTGTCCAGGTCATGGGTCATGGAAAAGCTTAAAATAGCTTGGCAAGTTGAAGCCATAGTTTAATCATGTGGAAATGCAGAGGACTCAGTCTTCCTGTTCAAAGACACATGTTGCTTTCTTCGGGAAAATCACAGATCACTGTAAATTAGAAGTGAGATTGGGTGGTCCATTGCATCACTCAACTTTTCCCAAAAACAGCAATACAGACCACATAAATCTTTACCCTTTCTTTATTTTTAAACCTCTATTTATTTCATTACTATAAGTGATCCAAATGGGAGGTGCTGCACTGGTACTCCTATAATGGGAAAACTGGTTTCTACTGAATATGACCACTCATTTTCTCATTAAGGGAAGAATAGTTGGCTCAATGGGAATGCAGCGCTAGCAAACTGAAGTTGCAATTGGACACTATAACAGAATAAAGGAATGTACCATTTAGGCCACCATTTATTTTAAAACTTTATTGTCATGCAGATTTACAAATTACACTGTTCATTTAGGTTCTCTTGAATTAATTACTAATCATCTTTCCTTGTTGCTCATATTTATCTTTTTAACTTTCACCAGTTCTGGATGGATTAATGCATTCATATTAAAAAATCATCTGCATGTTTTTCTCCCAGTTTTGTGAATGTCAGCTGATAGGCGCACAGGGTTAGACCAGACACTTACCAGGCAGAGCCAGTGCTAACTGGCCCGAGCCCCAAACCAGTCCAGCCCACTTCCCCAGGCTGCTTCCTTCAGCATGCCAACTGCAGAGCCACAGCTAATAAGGATATCAAAGAAGCACTTCATAAAAATGCCTATCATCTATCACCTAAATCACATACAAACATTCCCTGTTTTTTGACTGGTTTCCAGTGCTAATGCTGTGAACTGAAAGTGTTTTTTCTCATACAGCTGAAGCGTTGTGAGTGGCGCAATCAGCGGCTGCAAGTACAGCCTAATGTGGCCAAAGAGGATATGAAACTGAGCCAAAGCATGCACAAGGCAGACCGAATCTAATTAATGTTCATTAAAAGTTAAAGCAGGGGAAACGGCCAGGTTAATTTCTGCTACTGTGATCTTAAGGCCTGATGACTCACACAAAACCATGCTGGCCTCATTTTGAGGCAGTTGCAGTGTTCTTGTGTGTGCAGCGCTGTGCTCTTGTTTAAAGAGAGCGCACAAGGACGTATCAAACTGAGCCATATGTCGTCACACTCTGCACATTAGGCAGCAAAATCTCTGGTCATCCATCATCAGCTTGTTAGGGAGGAGAGAGCCCGGGGAGCAGGCAACATATTGCAGCAACATATTGTAGGAATACCATCACACACACAGATAGGCCAAATGTATATTTTCACAGATCTATATGTCAGACTCATATAACATCCAGTCTCTCCTATTGTGAAAGATTGTGAAATGTCTGCACCTTGTCCCTCTGTCCTCTCTGTCCCGGCTCGTCTTCTCCAGCCATCTGTGGCCCCTCTCACCTTTGACCTTTAGCAGAGGTCAACACAGGTCAAGCGTCTCACGTTTGGCAATTGTTTCAGATAAGCAGACGGCGGCTGTCTCATTCTCAAAAACACATGCACATGCAAAAATATGCACAGCTTTATCCTCACTTCCACAACATGTCTCGAATTCTGATAATTAACACTGAATAAACTTCTACAGGATGGTTGGTCTGTACTCCACAAAAACACTATTCCATCCTGACCAAAATAAATATATAAAGAGCAAGAAAGAATTGCATAGTGCAAGGGGAACTATCCAGAGACATCATGCAATATGTTAATCACTCTACAAGAGGGAGGGCGAGGGGCCGTGAAATCTGTGGTGTTATACAACCAAACAGAAGCCAAAACAACTCAGCAAAACACCACGGAAAAGTTGTCTATGGAAATTAGACAAACAAGCAGCCATAAACCAGCCAGGGAAAATGCTCAAGGTTTTCCTCTTCACTTGGCGGTCATACGCGTTTTGTTTCTCCATCACCTCCTTGCCGCCTTTCTTTTTTAGCCTTAATTGCAGTTTACAAGGAAAGGGTAATCACTTGTGAAACAGGGCGTGTTATTTTCTTGCCCAGAGTGTGAATCCTAAGCAGGCCAATCGCCCGCTCTATCGCTCCATCTCTCCGCTGGCTGAATCCTAATGGCTGGATGGAGAGAAGGAGTGCAAGGAGCAGGGAGAGAGAGAGAGAGGCTGACAGCGGGGCTTGACATGGGCATTAAATCATGCCCCGAGGAATCCTCCATCCACAGGCTCCTGACAGCCGCGCTGTCATCACGGCCAGGCCACTTCCTATGCCTCTTGACAACACTGGAGCAGAATTAGTCAGAGCATCAGATGTAAATTGGCGCTGTTCAAGGATGATAATGAGCACCAAGATACATGTCGGTGTCACTGACGGGACGCCATCATGATTGGCTGTCCCTCACACCGCGCTCCATTAGGTCTAATGGTATGCAGGCCAGGTATGGGCGGAAGGCGGGAGTGGGGGGGGGCAGGAATGGACAGGGAGAAAGTTGTGTGTCGTGATCAGTTTGTTCCATTTGTGCGTGTTGGTTTCTGGAGGACCCTGTGGCCAGAGAGGGGGACATTTACACAAGGTACAGACAGCCACTACATTCAGCTGTCCACTTATACTGACGCGCTGTCTTCTAGGTCTCTCACACACTCAAACATTATGCACCTTTTACAAGTTTAAAATATAAAAATAAAGTGTCATATACTATGTATTCTATCTCATCTTGTGTTATATTTTTATGGGCCATGCTGCCACATATTACAAACCACCTTTCCAAGAGTGGCACAAGTGTTATCCCAGTCTGAACTCATGTGAGAAATCCACACATACACAGACTCACTTCCAAAATTTTCCAGCCCATTCAGTAAAACTCTTGGCTCGCTACTTTCCTGTCTCTCAGTGCAGTATGTATGCATGCAGTGTGTACAGCTTGCTAACATAATGCAGTAATAGTTGCCAGTGTGCCATTTCCCCTGCCCATGCTGAGGATGAGCCAGCCAGAGCCTGCCCCAGATGCATACATTTCCCATAATGAGGCAGGTGGCCTCGACAGACGGCTCGGTCGTGTGGGTGACACCATGTACACCGCAGCTCTGGGCATCTGACTGACAGACAGTGCCAGTCCCTTCCCTCCTCTGCTCTCTTTCCTCTCTCTCTTTCTTGCTACATCTCTTTCTAGCTCTTCCTTCTCCCCCTCTCTCTCTCTCTCTCTCGCGCTCTTGCTTTCCCTTGTTCGGTTTCTTTTTTCTGAGTTTGTGCAAGTGTGTGTGTGTGTGTGTGTGTTTATGTGTGTATTTCTGCTGCTTTGTTTCACTATGGGGTTTGGGTAAATTCCTCCGCTCCACGGCAATTTCAAATGAAGATAGCTGAAGGTCATTAATTGAACTGCCGCTGCTGTAACAGGGTAAAACTCACTGTAATTAAGAGTGAATAAATAATTGATTATGTATATTTTCTTATAATTGGCTCCTCGTTTCCCATCTACACGCTGAATGCTAATTGATGCTGGGAGTTAATTATCATTTCACTATGAAGTTAGCAGTATATCCAGAGAAATGTTAAAGATGCCAAGGTCCCATCGTGGCCATTTCTATAAGTACCAAGGTCAAGCCTTCCCCCTCCTTTCCAAAGAAATTACCAGAAGAAAAGAGGAGTGGTCAGGATATGGAGTGATACAAAATGCCCCGCCAGCCACCTAATTGAGAGTATTTAGCAAACCAGCATAGGAAGTGGTAAATGGCAAGGATTAAGCCAGAGGCCCTAAGCAAGTGGATCTATTAACAAGGATTCCCCAAGGCCTAACTAAAGACTAAAGATTAAGACTCCAATCTGAATGTAGGTCTAGCAACATAAGCCGCTAGCTGGTTTAAAAAAAAATCACATCTTTATCTTCAGATAAAATTACTGCCAGCAAGACACAATTAGTTGTATTGATCAAAAGTCAGTTTGAAGAATTTGGGAATCAATTGGAGGCTATTCAGTCTATCACATAGTGGTAAAAATAAAGAACTCTTCCTCTTCTATAGTGTCAAAGTCAAACTGAAATCTGAATTGTACTTATTTTTTGTGCAGAAAAATATAAACTGATATATATAATACTGTATCTATTGTGTATATTTTTCTATTTTTCAAAAAACGTGTTTTGAAGGCCAGCATTAGTGGAAAGATACACTGTCAATTTCTGTGCCGTGCAACTGACTGGAGCACATCATAGCCCTTTATAAACGATGAAGTTTTTTCCAGTATAGCGTCTGTTATGTGCCATTAGCAATTTAAGAAACCTGTTCCTTTACATTTTTCACCTAGAAAGTGGAAGCTAGCAAGCTAAGCTAACTAGCTCCCACTTGGAAAGCTGAAGCTAGTTAGTATAGCGTGCTAATGTTGGCGCTGATTGCCAGTAAAGGAATGAAGTTTGATGCTGAACTTGCAATGTTTCCCCAAGACTGGTAAGTAAACATCTGTTAATGCATTTGCGTCAGTACATTTGCTATGTAGCAATAGCAAAACTTACAAATAGCTCAAATAGTCAAAACAAACATCATGCATGCAAACTGATTACCTGGTAAGAATTCATTTTAATTTTCTCTTTGGCTTTAAATATTGCTGGGTGAGTTTCTGTGTGAGTGAGTGAGACAGAGAAAGAGTTAGAGAGAAAAAGAGCAGAAGTCCCAGTCTTTTAATAAGTTGCTTGCTCAGGCAGAACAGAGACAGCCGTCGCCTTGTGTGTCAGGCTTCCTTAATGGAGTCTTAATGTGTCCAGCAGTGAACAAAGACCAGAGACTCAACTGCTCTTCACACTGCCTGCCTTACAGGACCCCTTCTGTCTGTCTGTCTCACTGACTGAGGTGTCCTCTGACTTGCCTGAATTAATTTTCTACAACAGGCCAGGCCTTGGGCAGCTGTGTCAGCATTTCACGAGCATGGGGAGGACTGCGGATTTTAGCACGTCTGGTCTATACTCGAATGTAGTCTGACAGTCCTGTCAGAGAACTAGAAGGCAGAGATGCTCCTCTTCTCCTCTTACAAAAGTCTGTGTGATCAGCTGCCTCTCTGGAATAGCTTTCAGAGTATAGAAAAGCTAAGAAATGCTCACTTTTGCAATGTCAAACATTGCCGGGATAATACAGAGATACAGAAATAGATTCATGAGGCAGCTGGAAAGTAACAGAATATCTGGGTATACATAGACTGTTTAAATGGTAATCTGTTTGTACCTAGCTTGGCTAATTTTTTCAGTACTCACTGTAAAATAATAAACTGTCTCTGTTCCTGGAAATATCAGGTTTCAGTGTTGGTGCTAGTTTGCAGCACCAGACAGCTGTGTTGTACTGTACTGTAGTGAGCAACATATTTTTCTTTTTTTTGTTTTTGGATGCTTTGTTTTCTTCTTTGAACGCTCCTTCCCTAGTGTCCTCCCGCTGCTTTCTGCATGTTTAATGTATCAGTCATTCAGGTGGGGAGTGACTGGTATGGCATTGTCTTTTAGAAGCGAAGAACACTCTGTTTTCCAACTGCTGCGCCAGGTGTAACTGAAATTGACACGTCTTTCGATACATGCAGCAAATATGTTATTGGAAGAGACATCTTTTATTCTCCAGAACTTTACATCACACACGATCTTGGCCGAGCGCTCTGATCTGGATCCCTCTGTGCCTAAAGGGGAGGGGAGGGCTGCACACCTATGTCTGCAAATGAGTATATTAAATAAATAAGTCCAAAGACAAATTGATTAACACAGGAGAGTAGAAGTTTACTGAGGAAAAGGCAAGAAAAAGAAAAAGTTCTATGGGGCAACCACAATAGAAACATTATTATTATTAAATATTAAATGTAGGATTATGATTGTACATACTGGTGGATGCATAAAAAAAAAATTGAGTTCAAAGTTCAGAGTGTAGGAGGCAGTAATCTTTGTATAATTCAATATTATTTTCGGTTTTGGAGAAAGATTTGCAGAAACAAAGCAGGTGAGCAAAGCTGAACAGAATACAGGAGATGATGGATTCAGAAGAAAGGCTGTAAAGGGTCAAAAGGCAGCAAGAGAAGCATCCAGGAATACTTGGCAATGCCAGAAAAGATCTTTCTCCAACCCTATATGTATATATTATAAAGTGCTTTTGTCAAACTCAATAGCCATGTTCTGACTGAATGCTATCAAAGCAGAACAACTCTTCCTCTTTCATGAAACCACACACTCTGATGTGCAGCAGCCCTGCAGCCACTCTTGTTCTCTGGGCATCACTAGCTTTAGCGCCCTGGGCTCTGGACCCAACCTGCCAAACACCTGGATCAGGTCCTGGGCTGCTGAAGGGCAGGCAGGTGAACCAGGCAGGAAATGAGAGGACGC
>NW_019174307.1:17758128-17797760 GCF_002260705.1 Seriola dumerili
CAGGCTATATGCATATTTGGATGGGGGGGGGCAAAAAAGCTTCAAAGACGAGTAAGGGAAATAGAATAAGAGAAAGAGCACAAAACAGAAAAACAAAGCAGACAACCAAGGTCACCACAAATTTTTACCACTGATGGAGTGAGAGATGGAGAGAGGTTAAGGTACTCAACTGCACCCATGCAGGAAAACAAGGAGGCCAAGGCTGGCTTTCTTTTGAAAAAAAACAAAAAACACACCCTTTCTCAACATCTCTCTCTCTCTCTCTCTCTCTCTCTCTCTTTCTCTCTCTCTCTCTCCCTCTCTCTCTCTGCAGCCTCTCTCCTGGTGGTTGCATCCTCTCTCTCTCAACCTCACGTGTTGTGCTTAGGAAAATGCCTCCTGACTGGTGGGCCTAATTACTGGCTCTTCGCTGACCCACGCCGGGCCGAGGCCTCGTCAGAACACTGATTCAACATGAGCCCCGCACTGGCCAGCACCTCACACTAATGAATACTAATGAATAATTATCACTGGCTGGCTGGTGCGCTGGCCCACTGCAGGGACACATGTTAACACGCCCGCTTGTAGAGCTGCAGGAGAAGCGTAGAGGCCCTTACCCAGGAAAACAGGCAAGTCAGTCCATGCACAAGGCTATGCAGGAATATGAAAGACTCCCCGAAGGGATGCAGAGGAAGCACAGAAGCCCTCAAGGTTAAACCAAAGTAACACTGAGTGGACTGGAGTGCGCTGACCCCTGTGAGGACTGTTTTGATTGTCATGACCTGTATAAGGCTTAATGTATATCAGGGCATGTTGTGGCAGTTGATATAGGTTAACCAGGCGCTCAGAGACTGTGAGCAGAAGCTTGTTTGGTGATAGGATGAAACATGTCAGCTCGAGTCTAGTGTCAACGATCGGAGCAATGTTAACCTCTCCTCTGCATTCCTCCAGATGTACTGTGGAGAAGCTAGACTTCAATATGACTGTGAAGGCCTGGTTATTGGATTTCAATCAGGGACAAAGTGACAAATAAAAAGGTTGGCAGCCTATGACCCCAGGTCAACAATGATCATAAAGCATCACAACACCTTGTGAGGAAGAGATGCTGTCAGAAAATCATTCATTGTCATTTTTCTTTTTTTACAGGGCTGGTATGTTACAGAAATATGATCAATTGATAAACGTGGACAAATTTGTCAATAAATATTAGTGTATGTATTCAACAGATCAGGATCCAAAACTATTTGTATATCCTGTAGTTTGCCTGATGTGGCATCACTCCAGTGGGACGGTGCTGAGTAACAAAGTACATTTACTCATGTGCAGTTCTTAGAAATCTGAATTTCCATTTTCACGCTACTTTATACTTGTACTCCACTACATTTTAGAGGAAAATCTTGTACAATATAAATGCTATTTTGCGGATTCAGTTTTTTTCATGCAATTCTTAAAATATGTTGTTGTTATGTATTAAAATACTGAGCAATATTTAAACTGGTAGCCTTGATTTGCTACAACATAAAAATGCTGTTTACACGTTAATGCATCAATAATTCTAATACTATTATATAATATACATAACAACATAACACTCTGAAGTACTAAGTATATCTTACTGCACTGTAAGACTTTTGCTTATAAATGGTGGTGTTGAATCAGAGCATTTCTTCCAGCAGTTGTGCTGAGGTGTGTCTTGGCTCACATTAACCAATCATCACATCAACAATTAAAGTTGCATATGTCCCACAATGACAGCATCATCTGATTGCTAAGTGGTCACTCTGCAGAGCATAATGAATAGTTCATGAACTGCTTCCATGGTGTTACTGATACATTTTAACCTTTTAACAGTCTGTCCTCATATAAAACTACTCCAAAGAACATTTACACCCAATTTATGTCATGAAGAAAAATGTAAAATCAGACTAAAATGTTGGCCAAACACTGGTCTGCAAGTAATAAGCACTGAAGTGAGTTTTCCCTCCATTAAATTCCTGGTGTCAACTCATTGTCATAGCAGCAGTATTTGTATCTGGCAGATGTTTGGATTTCATCACACCAGCCAACCTAACACTGAGTACTGAGTGTGTGTTTTCATGTGCATGTGTGTCTATGGGTGTGTGTGCGTGTATGTATGTATGTGGGTGTAGGAGTGTGCACACGCTGGTTTTCCCCCTTGTGAGGAAACGTAAAACTTCTTGGTGTGTTATTTTTCTCCCCACCGTTTGTTCTTTTGATCTGCGTGTACATTATCTCCAGCTCTTTGAATTTCAATTTCACTGTCATGTAAGCTCTTTTCATCACA
This sequence comes from Seriola dumerili, assembly GCF_002260705.1. Lineage (NCBI taxonomy): Eukaryota > Metazoa > Chordata > Actinopteri > Carangiformes > Carangidae > Seriola > Seriola dumerili. The sequence continues at coordinate 17,760,413 of NW_019174307.1, forward strand.
GCCGACGGTTGCAGCTCTAATAATATTCAACTTTTAGGTCACAGTGGAATGCTAATTAGATTGCTATTTTAATTAATATGTCCCTGCAGGTTTCCGTATCAAATCAGCTTTAACACTGTATCGTGCACTTTGAGCCAATAAATTACAATGAAACCCCAAAATAAAACCACTTCAAAAAAGGAGGATTTTAAGGTGTACAGGAGCAGCGCTCGTTTGAACTGTGTTTACATAAATTGCTTATTGTTGCTTAATAAACTGTATAATATTACCCACATTGGGGTGCGTTTGAAACTGTTTCAATAAGCCATAATAGATGTTTCTATTTTCTGTTAATAAATCCATACATGAACCTGCACACAAGTTAAAAGCTTCAGCTTAGCTGGTTATTTTCAAGGGCAGTACAGTGTTAAATGTGTTTTAAACAAGAGGGAAATAAGTGCAGGTGTAATATTACAGACTCTGTGTGAGTGCTGCTGCTGGTGGCATTTAAGGACTTTAAAGTGCCTCGCTTTCCATCAGAGTGTCATTTGTCTGTCAGCAATTCTGTGTGTGCACATACATGTATCTGCCTCTGTTTGTGTGTGTGAGTGTGTGTGTGTGTGTGTGTGTGTGTGTGTGTGTGTGTGTGTGTGTGTGTGTGTGTGTGTGTGTGTGTGTGTGTGTGTGTGTGTGTGTGTGTGTGTTCAATTTATTATGTTGAGAGAGAACGATGACGCCTGGGGTCTATGAGCACTGGTGTATTCCTCTTGTATTCAAAGGTCACACTGGGGTCCAGTGTTCAAATTGCTTTACTTCACTGGAAAGCAGGTGCTTACATACACATACTCAGACACACATCCAATACACACACACACACACACACACACACATACAAATTAGTTGTCTTGCCAAAATTATGCTGTTCTGAGGGCATTTAGTTGCACTATTTTGTCTTTAACCAGGTTGTGTATTTGCTCATAACGACACACCTGCACAAAAAGAGCAAACAGAAATTTTCAGTGACCTCTGAGTATGTTCTTTAGCTTTAATTCTCCATATTTTTCTGATAGAAAAAAAATTAAGTTTGTCCAGTGTTGTTCACTTCAATTATGCACTTACTAAATCTCTATTACTGTAAACTTCTTTCTGGACCACATTCACAACCTGCTTCTTTCTGCACAACCTCCTTAAGAACAGGAGAGCCAGGCTTTTGCACACTAACAAAAATTGATATTCATGGATGGGGAGGGGAGGGGAGAAACTATTTGGATGTTTATTATACTTTAAAATGAAGTGATTCGCATTTCACTGCCTGCGAGGTAATTAATGTGGGGAAATCTTGAATTAAAGATGTAAATCCTGACACTTTGGCAGGGGGGCCGGTAAGGGACAGTGGTCTCCAAGGTCTAGATTATTCTTAGCGTATACCAATTAACACCATGTATCTTCTTTTATGTTCACTTCAATTAAGAGCCTTTACAATTTTTAAGTTCTTTTCTTCTCAGTAGTTAGAGAATGTCAGAGAGACTGATCAAAGGCATTAGCTGCCGTCCGCGCACCATAGGTAATGCTGCTTTGCATAAAGAAATCTGCATATTGCTAAGAAGGTTTTCATTTCTGTTTGCATGAATTACAGAGCTAGAGATGCTGTAGTAGATAGAGATGAGGAGGTGTGAACGCACTCATGTACACAAACACGCCAGACAAAGCATTCAGTACTGAATCATCAAACTTCTTTAAACTGTAGAGGATTTTGAGTTCAGCATCATGGTGACACTATCAATATAAAACAGGCCAACACCAGTTGAATGAATCTGAATTTTTTTTTTTTTAGTTTCCTGTTTTTGGGATTGTAAAAGGGTGATCGGGGTTACACAAGGCCTCTGTTAGCAGCTGTCGGTCACTATTAAGAGTGTTAATAACGTTAAAGAGTGTGCACAACAATGTTAGCACCCAGTAACTCCAGCTCCTGAAGTAATCACACCCTGATTTATGTGGGTGATTTTAGTACAATTGTCTCACAAAGCTTCGTTTGTTTGCTAGATCACCATCTTTTAACAGGCCTACAAATCAGGCTGGGCGTAATAGCCTTCTCCTGTAGTCCGCTGCTTTTCTCATTTGTTTTTCTGTTCTTTCTTTCCTCCTTCTTTTGCATTACCTAGTTATGAGCCTCAGTGCCTTCTGTCTTCTGTCGAGGGTCAAATGAGAAATCAGATAATGCACCGTGCACTTAAGGATCTCTCTCATTTTCTTCAAAGAAATTCAGGAAAACTTGTTTTATGTGTATGTATGAATGCATTTCCATATTGTGTATGTATTTGTCTATCTCTACGCGGCCGGTGTTGAAACTCACAGCGAAAACAGATGTAGGAAAAACAAACAAACAACCTGTTTGTCCGTGATAATCACTGCTACTTAATTCCATTACACTGTCAGCTTCCAATAAATCAATGAGCAAATGAACTGACCGGCTTTTAGGAATGGCCATCCACTGTGCGTCTGTTTTATTCTATTGATGTTCCACCAACGGGAGTTCTGGAGATATTGAATGCTCTTTAAACGAAGTGCTGACATCATAATAAAAGGCCACCGCGAACTGGCCGGCTGTGCGGTTTGGGAGCTTCGGGCTAAAGAGACGGACGGCCTCTGAAGAAGAAGAAGAAAGGCAATCTTCAAAGTCAATACTGCAACCAAGTGCTCTATGTGGTTGCATTTACTGCACATAATGAAACTACAAATAGCCTCTTACACAAAACACACACAGTGGATATACTAATATAAAACAAGGGCATGGACTGTGGTCAAAAAATCATACAATAACAGGAATAATAAATAATGTGTTCAGTGTTTTTATTTCACACTAATAGCACCTTTGACTTGTTTTGAAATTTGTCAGTTTAACTGAAGTCTATCCTGATCCACAAAAAAAAAGTCTAGATTTGTGGAATATATATTCAAATTGACATTGCATAGAGTTTATTTTTAAATCTACTAAAATGCACTTTCACCTCAGTGAGTGTGCATCTGTACCTGACAGTACATTTAATCCATTGTTCATGACTTCATAAAAAAATGAAGGGTTGGCAAATTCAAACATCAAAACATTAAGTTGGGTGCTATGTCTGTGTAGCTGTGTGTTTTCATAACCCAAGTGTCTCAAAGCATTATTAACAAAAATCTTTTGCTCAGCCTTGCATTTCCAGGGCCAATAAAAGCAGCTGGAGGAGGCTGCACTGGTGCTGCTACACAGCACACACAGCACAGACAGCCATCTAGTGTTGGAAATGAGCAGATTCACAAATCCAGTAAAGAGGAGAGAGCACTTCATTGCAGCCTGTACAACGTGTTTATACCATCACTTGGTTTTAAGGGCCACAAATGAGGGATGTTTTAGTTGGAGCAGATAAACAGAAACATATCACAATAAGCTAACAAAGCCTGGATTAAGCACCAAGTTATTTGTTGTGTGACATCATTATACCTACAAATTGGAGGAAAAACTCTCATGTGCTTTTGTACTCTGGAATGAGGAACAGGAGGTACGCTAATGGTCAGAAATGTGTCTTTTCAGCCCACACAGAACACAACGCACCCTGGTTTAGCCTAATAGCTAGCCTGCTGCAAGAGCTTAACCTCTCCCAGGGATACTAGTGAAATAACAAGGCATCGGCTGCTGGAGATTGTGTCCACCTCTTTTACGAGAAACCTTTCTTTGCTATCACCTTGTACCCCCCCGTTCGCAATATGACTGCAAAAAAAGTAGTGTTTTTGTTAATGAATGCAACCCAAATAAACAAAGATTATAAACAAATGTGTGCTATTGTGTGCACATTGGGAGCATGAATATGTATTTGCTGAGCGTTCAAACAAAGACACAAAGGGAGGCCCAACCTGTTGTCGGCTCAGCCCCTTTTTTCCCTGCTGTGAAAACCCTGCTCCCTTAATAATCACACATCATTATGACAATAGATGTTAGGCAAAACACATAAGCCACGCGCAAATCACACAAGGAGACAGAAGCACGAGCAGACAAACACACACATAAATACTGTACACCATGCATATAATCACAGACTGCTTCACCTCATGTGTGAATATCTAATTCTATCTTGTTTAAAAAAAAAAAAAACTAAAAAAACCCAGAAATTTTTCTAGTTCATCCCCTCATTCTTTGCTGCTGTAAAGGTCTCTGCCCCTGGAGTCACACACACATGCAGGCCTGCCTCCACAGACTTATCATCTAATTGCTTTTCATTGATCCTGTCCGATCAGGTGCCTAATGTTCATCCTTTTCTGACACTGTCTCCCGAGCACTTCTGCCAGTCCTAATCTGAGAAGTGTGCATCCTTTTCAGTGCTCATAAAATATCCAGACACACCAACAGTGAGACAGCAGAGGATTGTTTTCACACTGTGTGAAGAGGTTCCATTAAGCCTCTATGAGGGGCACGTTTTGCTTGTGTGTTTACATGTTCACCCATGTGCTTGTATGAAACAGGATATCTCCAAGCTTGTTGTCAATTCTCTACGCAGACCACATGACATTTGTGTTCATTTTCAAGCTTTAAATACGTTTAATGCATTGTGGACAGGCTGCAGCACAGACAAGCTTCATTACCTAAAGACAGGAAGAGGATCTGTGCGCCTTGGACAAGAGAGAGTACAATAATGAGTCTGTTTATTTTGGAGAATAGACAGTGAGGCTCATCCTGTAAGGTGAACCAGATCAAGGATTTGGGACAGAAACCCCAAGCTCCTCCTAAAGATTAAATGATGTCAGCATCAGAAGTGAAGGCCAATGTGTGTTGGCAGGCGCAGAACTGGGCTTCTGAGAGATATTACAGTTTGTATGACTATCAATGGACACCACATAACTCTGTGTAAAATTTCTTCGTTTTTTTTTTTTTTTGTAATACCGTGAACCTGGACTACAGCCATGAGCCTGCACACTGACACACACACACACACACACACACACACACACACACACACACACACACACACACACACACACACACACACACACACAATTCATCTGCTGTATCACAGCATTGGTTTAATATGCAGGCCAGTTCTTGGTGGTATCAGATCAATGGAGAGTTTCAAATCAGACACAGCCGCTGAGACAGACAGAGGAGACCATCTTTGGCGCACATTAAGAGAACACTTTCTTTCCCCTCAAGATCACAGTTATTCTTTTTTTGATGGAGCTATTGAGTAAGACTCAACTGTCTTGTGATGCTCATTAAAAATATTAACTTTAAATGTTGAGGGTTTTTTTTGTCCCCAATTGTGGGATTGGGTTACTTTGAAAGTAATGGCCTAATTACAGTAACTTAATGTGTTATTATACTAACCCATCTCTGGAAAGATCTGAAATGGTAACCTTGACTGCTTTGTTTCCAATCATGGTGCACGGCTCCTACAAACACCAAAATCTGCTTTTAATACTTTCCATTGTTCCGAGAGAAACTCCAAGAATCTGATATTGTGGTACATTTCAGTCACTTAGCTAACATTTTGTTCATGTTATCTTCTTGATCTACAAATTGCTTTGTTGTGGATGTAAGGAGACAGAACATAACTATAAAAATTAAGCTTTTGTAACTCTATTCAACCATTTGGGTGTCTCAATCAAGGAACTGTTAACCCAAGACTGTCATTGGTAGTTACCCCCCTTCATGGCCTAAAAACAGCTCACCTACCACTCCAGTGTACCTTGTAGTCTAGTTATATGAAATCCAAGAAGCTCCTGATCTATTTATCCCACTTCATGTACACCCTGTCTCATATATGTGGTATAAGGAGGCAATCATCGTGCCGACTCCCTTCGAGCCTTCCCCTGCCTTTTCCCGTGCATTATTCAGTCTTTTCCTGAAGTAACAGCCGCCCTCTCTACATGCAGACACGCCGACCACTAACACGCCACACTAATGTGATGTAAAAATGAATGATGAAATTCAAGGAGGCCAAATGAAAGAGAAACCGATGTGTGTTTATGTGCGTGCATGGCTGTGTGTGTGTATGAGCAATGTTGGCCCTGGTGTAAGCTTGTGCGTGTGTTCAAAGGTGAGGCCTTGGGTGATGGAGAATAGGATTCCCTTACCTCCAATAAGTACAGAGGAGGATAAAAGCCAGCTGTAATGACCTTGGTATAATGAAGGCCTTGCTGATTTCCATGATTTTCTTGCTTTCATGCCACAAAATTTGCTATTCCATAGGAGGGGCAGGAAGGAAAAAGAGAGCTTTGTCTGGCCAAACATTAGCAGCCAACAACATTTGCCCAGAATCGAACACAAAATCTTGTTCCCATGTTCAAGTCATTATGTAAACGATTATTATCTAGAGGAGAATTAATAGATGAAACACATTTTTCATAATGGGCTGGTCGTTTTTTTAGGTGACTAATTTACGTGCAATTTCCTTAATTCACAAAGTTATTTAGAGAGTGATGTAATTCTTGTTTCTTTTTATCTTGAAAGCAAAGGCAGCATGTTGTCTAGGGCTGCTCAGTGCAGCTAATATGGCACAACGAAATGAAAGGCTTCAAACGAGCTTTTCCACTTGGAGCTGATGTAGTGCTGTGGCCGACCTCCAAATATGATTAGACTGCAGTAAACACAACAATAGCAAACAATAAACAACTGGTAATTGGTGTCATCCTCTGTTCCAACAAAATCTTTCTTGATTTGCTATGAATTATGAGCATTAATGTTTCTGTGCGCCATGCCCCTCTGAGGATATCAAAAAGCTCCCGCTCCGTCTTGATGGGCCTGTCTCATTAAAGGAGAAATGGAGGCCAATGTGGGAAAGTGATGTACAGTACATTCATCTAAATAACTGGCATGAACTCACCTCTAATTCATGCTGTCTGTGTGCATGATATAAGATGATTATACTCGCGTGAATATTGGGTATGTGTGTGCGGGTCTGCCTGTGAGTGCAAGGAGAGATAGTGGGAAAGGTGTAGCCCTGAAGCATCCCAGGTGAAGTGTGCCCTCTACAGGCAGCTGTGACACACTCCGCATTCTTGTGCATCGACTGTATGTGTATCAATACCAATGTGAGGAAAATGTACAGATTTTGTAAAGCACTTCAAGATTTCTTGGAAAACATCATATACAACGTCATTTATACACAATATATGAGTCTGTCATGTATCTGTGAACATAAAGGCATGCTTACCACCAGGTTTTCCTGCTTAAGTTCTCCAACTCCATACATGCCACCTCTTTCATTAATATGTGATGAGAGAGAAAATCTCCAAAGACCCCAATAGGCAGAGGCATTGTTTCTCTTTTAAAGTCATCTCAGATGGAAGGAGCAAACTTCAGAGCCTCAGTGAAGTGTCTAATGAAAGAAGTCTCCTCCTCTGCGGCTCCATTTCGCACAGCGTATTAGGAATCTAAATGTTGACTGAAGACAGTTTGATTCTCTGTCTGTGATTTTCTTAAGGAATAAAAACAGTGTAGCGTGTTTACAGTGTAGCCATGAAAGAGTTATGAGATGGCTCATCACTACCTGATGCCATTTTGGGAGGCGGAAAGTAAGGTTCATACCACAGTTCATTTGAAAACCATATCAAACAGAGAATGTTTAAGACCAAGATCAAAGCAATTTCTGGTCAAAAATATCGCTAGACCGGCAACATTCTTGTAAAATTGCTGCTTTATGCTAGCAGTTACTTCAACAACGTCTGGCTATTATTGGAAATCAGACAGAGAAGAGAAATATCTACAAATCTAGTCTTTCTGTTGACTTCGGAGTAGTGGTGTGCACTTACGCTGAGATAGGCAGTGGCAGCAAAAGTAAAAGTACATCTCAGGACCACTGTGTGGCTCTGGTACCTCAGCTGTACAACATGAAACTGATATCTGGGAGTTTAAAGCAGCCTGTCTTGTGCGGTATAAAATTGAATTTGAATTTTCAATTTTGTATATGCGTTTCATACAATGGAATGTGAGTGCTCTGTAGACAATAAAGAGTATTTGCTTTTGCAGCATAAGTTTAAGATTATTATGTAACTGCAGTTTACAAATAAGAAAATCAGTACTTCAATATCAAGTGGGATCCTAAGTAGTTATTTTGTCTGATAGATTTCTTTCAGAAACTCAGAACAAATTGTGTATATACACAATAACAACAAGTATTAATATACATAATATTAGTCTTCTTATTATAATAATCTGCTGTCAGTTTTATCAAAAAATTGCGTCATTTTTATTGATAACAGTCAATGAGCAAGTCAATATCATTTCCAGGTAAAACTGAATCAAGATGTTTAAATTGAAGAAGCATTTTCATGTGCATTTTAATTTGATTTTAGTTTGATATACTGTATCTCACAGTCTTTTTATTAACCCAAGGGCAGACTTCTCTCCACAGTCTGGATAAGAGAATGAGATGACTGGAGAAGATGACATCATGTGTAGCAATAAATGCTCCCTCATGATTGTATTACTTTTTTACGTACATTGACAGTTAGGTCCGCTGCTAAATTTCAGCACAGATGTTATTAAACCCAATATATACGATCTTAAAAACACTAATAATATTGTGTAAATGATGGAAATGTTACGTGTGTGGTTGGTGAGGACATTGCTGTGGCGAGTTGTTTGAATGGTTAACATACAGATAAATTGCAGTGGGTAAATTCACCTCAGACTAATTAGGCTGAAGAAATACTTATTTTAGTGTATAGTTTCTCTCTCTGTCTTTCAATCTAAAGAATAATTCATCACTAAAAGTACAAAAATACTCATTCTCTCTAATTTACAATGTGTAAGGACTAATAGAACAATTCATTCAACAGTATGTGACATTTTGTAGGCGGAAATCTTTAACAAAACACAGAACTTTAGATTCTCACACAGCCACTACGTGTAACCACAATCAAAACTTAAAGTCTGTTACTGTTCATCAACACTAAAATAAAGTATAAACTTTTTCCAAAGCACCAGGTACCTGTTATGTATGATTTGTAGTACATACATTTTTTGGATATTAGATTACTGTGATTTGTCTTGTCTCTGAAAAAGCGAGCTCACACATTGTTATCGCCAACGTGTAATCTGTATGTCAAATTTAAACAGGGGTTTGAATTAGAAAAGCAACTATTATATGAAAACCAAAATTACATATCAATGTAACTTTAAGTTTAGTAACACCAGAATCCCCAGATCACTCGAAGACATTAAGGCTTGGAAAGGAATCAAAGGCACCGCAACCTTTGCAATGACAACCATCTGGGAGACGAGTATCACATTTTGTTTGAATGAAAAAATGTGAGCATAATTAGCCATAGGGAAAAGTGCTTGCCAACACACTAATTAAACCATCCATCTATGTTTAAATTAATCCCGTTATTACAGCTGGATAAGCTAAAAGTTATGGGTAAATGCTCTGTTCTTGAAGTCTGTTCCACCTTTGTTAAAGTCATTTATGTTCCACTTCATTCAATTAAAAAAAATGAGATTTTAATCTGGAAACCAAATTTAATAAGAAACAAAGAGAACAAAGTTGTACCTTAACTTAAACAATGTGAAAGTAACTTAAGCCTAAAAATAACCATGGCCTAATGCCTATTCTACTATGTGCATAGAATATGGTACCATCCAAATAACTCTCTGTAGCGCATAGCTACAACACAACACTTTCAACTTTATTCACTCTCCTTATTAGAGCAGATTGCTTATCGCCTACTTCACAGAGCGCCCATATAGCATAGCTGACAGCAGTAAGGGAGAGCTGCACACATGAACTCCTCACTAACACTTTCCTACGCTAACCAGCTGTCCCCCTGTGGTTTCAGCCTCGGCCAAACCTTTGAAATGTCCTTCAAGGCGTGAAAAAACAACATGCACACTGCTTTGGGTAAAATCCTATTTGTACACTGTAATTACACTTTGAAAAGTTGCAAAGTTTAAAGTTTCAAGACCTTCACTTTTTCTCTTCTCATTCCTGATATTGATTAGGCTCTAAAACACATGTAAGGCTCGCTGTTCTAAAGAACAAAAAGGTTTCTCATTACATGCTGTGCCTCAGACAACTTTGAACGTTTCAGATTTGATTTACTGGTGTTATCAAGGGAAGCAATCAGGAGAATTCAGTCAATAATTTTCACCACCATGCAACCACCATTAATTTGCTTTTAACAAAAAGGCTAAAGGCACTTTGAGTGTGGTTATTAACGAGATAGAGATTTGGAGTGATATGTGGCCCTGACGTCCTTCATGCTGAAAATACAGAGAAGCATATAAATAAAGTCCGTGTCAGGTAATGTTTGTTAAGTGAGCATACAACAGTGTGATGGTCTTCATCAAGAATTTTCATTCTTTGCTACAGAATTATCTTTAAAAATAGTACCATCCTCCATGTCACGTCTAAGTAACAATGTTTATGAAAAACAAAACAGAGGCATTAGCAACAAATAATTACATACATAACAAATAACACATGAAACTTTAATGAAAAAAATATGATTTTAGAGCTATAATTTGTTATTGCCGAAAGGGACAGATTAGTCTTAACAGACTTCGTCATTTTGCTGGCAAAAGTATAATTACCCAGGAACATTATATTCACAGAAACATACAGTTAAGTCGTTGTTTTTCATAGCAATGCTTGTGTAGATGGAAAATTATTCCATGTGAAATTATTATTGTACCATTAATACCTGACCCTGTGATCATGAAATCTGTAATTTTCATGTTACATGTTTGCCACACAAATGCAGCCAAAATGTGTCTCATCTCCTAAATATGCATTAAATTAATATTTTGGTGGTTTAAGTCTGCTTAGGTCTAGTATACTGTAAAATGCAGAGTTGGAAAGTCCCTTCCTCCTGAAAACAATCCACTCCATTTGTGCTCTAAGTGTCAAATATGGTGGCAATTATTTAGACTGACCTTTCCTTGTGTTGCTTGCTTTCTATGCTGGGGATGCAGTGAGGGAGCCATGATGTTTTGGACCACTCCTCCCTACAGTAATCAATAAGGATGTCCAATTCCATACACACCAGGTGCTCAGCCCAGCTGCTTTGAGGAGAAGGGGTATGAGGAGAGAAAAGAGAGTAGAATCAGGCACAGATGTATCATTGTTATTCATGCAAAGAGAGTCAGGATCAAGTTCATAAGAGACAAAATTGAACACACAGGACTAGTTTCCTGGAAATGAGTACTGCAGTGATGACCAGTTCCAGTTTGGGTTGTGCATTGCATAAGACAAACAAATAATAAATTAAGAAAAACAATGTAGATGATAATCATAAATGAGAGGAAAACAGTGCATGAACATAATTATGTTAAACAAGATAAGTATTCCGGTATAACAACGCCCACGTCATACATTTTATTATAGCCGCAACCAATGATTATTTTCGTTATCGTCTCTTATTTTCCTGATTAATTGTTTCGTCCATAAAATATAAAAAGTAAGAAAATGCCTGTTATAGTTTCCAACCAACCACTGTAATGTCTTCAAATGCATAACAGTTAACTATCAGTGCCTTATGAACAATGTTTATTGGGTTATTATTATTATTTAGTGTGCTACAGTACTTAAGTACAATATTTGAGTGTCGTAGTTTTTTTTCCGTCATTCAACCTCATTAGATTTCAGAGGGAAATATTGTACTATTTACTATTACTATAGTTATTTGAAAGCCATAGTTACTACTTCATAGAATAAGATTTGACATTTTAAACATGATAATCTTATAAAACATTACATTCAATGCTCAACTGTATATTAAGTAGTTAAATTAAATAAACCCAACATGAAAGGTTTCTTACATGTTAAGGAAATGGTATAATATAATAATACAATGGTGATTAAACCTCTGTAGCAAAGATGGTACTGTTTTATATAAAGTCAGAACACTTGTTGATAATAGTTACCTTGGCTACTTGTAATGGAGTATTTGTACACGGCAACATTACTACTTTTACTTTAGTGAAACGCTCTAAATACTTCTTCCACCACTGTGTACCGGGGTGTGTAATTACAAAAATTCTAGCATTTTGATGATGAAGTGGAGAAATACATTAGTACACCACAGCAGGCAATACAGTGGACTCTTGACGTAACAGGTGGCCGGTGAAAGTACCTCTTTTCTTGGAGAGAAGCCGCTGCCTTTGGGGTGCGGTGAACTCTCACCCTGCGGGAGATCTCGCGTTATTACTTGGTGGTTACCAGGGGAACGTGATCCTGAAAAGTTGCGCTTTTGCTCAGCGAAATGAATAACGGAGATACCGTAGCGTTACTTTCGTAGTTAATTCACAAGTAAACAGGCGTGCTAGACACATCTTCGCTTATGAAGGAAGTAATGTAGAGTCATATCAACGCATTTGGCATTACCGTCCATTCACTCCCAGGTTGGTACCTTAGTTAGTTAGCCAGCTAACGCTAGCTTGCTAAAGCTATTGTAGCTAACAAACTGTTGTTGCCTGCTGCTGCTAGTTTTTACCTAACACCGGCTTTACCAACCCTGTCGACCCTGACTCATCTTCTTTATGTAGTCGGGCAGCCTTACATGGCTTTAGCTAATTAAATGCTGAATTTAATCATCTGTATATTCGATGTTGGAGTTAAAAATAGCCAATGTTACAGGGGTCACTGTGAATTCACATTTACTTTTGCCGGTGGGCAAAAGCATTGATGGTTCGCGCTAAAATTCAATAACGTCAGTGACTGTTTGGTTTGTACTCAAAACAAAGGCGACTGACGCAAAGTGATTGTAAGTCTTAATTTCTATCAGTCACTGCAGTTGTAGTAGTCTACTTCTGTACAGCGTAGGCTTGTGCAGGAAATGCAGAATCAGTGTGATGTGATGTGCTGTGACGTTAATGTTACACTTATTTCGACACAGGTACCTCTGTCGGCGAAGCCTGAAGTAATACTCTGCAAAATGCCGTCACCACAAGTTCTGCAGCCGGTTCTTAAAATGAAGGTGGACGAGCTCTTCCTCAACTGGTTGAGTGATCCTGCAACCCAGTCACTACTCAAAGATTATCTTGACCTAATCAAAAGTGGACAAAACATTGATTTGAGTAGTGGGGACGCCCAGGACAAAAGGTCATTAAGCTTCAATCAGAACAACAATGTGGCATCCCAAAAGAACCTGGCAGAGAAGAAGCCTGCTGCCCTCAGCACTCCCTCTAGCCCCCCATCTGCCAGTACCCTGCCTTCTGGCAGTAGCAGTAATACCAGAGTGACAGGACCCAATGGGAGAGTTCTACGGAGGTCTGTCAGTACAAAAAAGGTAAATCATCTTTTGAAACACTAAGTTAGAAGGTTAAGCAACATTTAAATAGTTGTTACCGAATTTTCTGTAAGCATGTAGCAGATTGGCCATCCTTCTCTTACACAAACTGTTATGAAACAGTTTCACAGGTTTAAACAAGATTTAGAGGGACTTAAGATGGCATGCCACAGGGCTTTGAGGTTGCTGTTAATAACATCAAAAACAGGGTGTGGCCTACCTTCTTCTTTGGGCCACCTGAGGCAGCTGACATTTAGGGTGTGTTGCAAAATCATAGTCTCAGGAAGCCCTATCTCTGCTTGACAGGTTTAATTAGCAATGAATTCTAAGGTGCAGGGAGAGATTGAAAATCTATCATTATTTTGCAGTGTTCGTTGAATATATTTAAAACCCAAATTCACAGCCATTACATAGATTTAAATACATAAACTGTTCACTCAATGCAATGCAGTACAATATGTTGCATGTTAACCTGTTTGTTAACATCACTTAGACCAAGAAAATTAGGATTTGTTACACTTGCAAAAAGCTGCCTGAACATAATTTGTTTTTGTTTTTTTAGAGGTTGAGTTTGCTGAAAACATTTCACTATCAACCATAAAATCTAAACCTATATTATACACACACAGTGTGGCACAAAAACACCCTCAGAAAATATTTTGACATGTCACAGCAGGAAAGCACAGGTGTAAATAATAAAATGAATGATGGCTCAACTACATTTAGCAGCTTAAATTTCAGGGACCTGGTATTGTGCATGCTGGCTTACTGTCATGGCTTATTGGGACACTTGAATAGAATGGAGCCATTCATGTCATTAGAAACACCTGTGCTTTTCCTACTTTGTCAAAATATCCATATGAAAAAAGGCCTCTGTGACTACCGTTTAAAATAATGTTGATGCTAATTTGTTGGTTTGTTAACAAGTGGAACCTGCGGTCAGTATGCCAGAATTGTACCTCATCAGACACAGCATTCAGTTAAAAATGAATGTTACCAAGTTGACCATTTTTTGCTTAAACTTACAGGTTGTAGAATGTTTATGATTTAGCGATTTTCATGTCAGTAGCAATATGCATTGCTGTCTGCCACCTTATTTTAATACCACAACTAGAAGTCCCCAGAATTGGACAGTCCTCATAGTCACCATAGGGGCTTGGTAATCTATCCTGACTGTTCATTGATTGAAATTTCTAGTTTCTTAAACCTGACCTGACTGTACCTTTGGGATCTTTATTTTCCCAGGCTGGCCACAAGAGGCTGCTGAGTAGCCTACAGCATCAAAGGCATGTCTGTAGGCATATGTAGCAATTATTAGTCAAATATTTTCCAAATGTTCAGGCCTCACCCATGAATTAGTATGGTATGAGAGGTAGGAGTGTCTGAGCCTAGCCTATCGCTGGTACTCTAGTTACTCCTCTCAGATCTCATTATGCTGTGACTGTTTTTAGAGGTAAATGGGATTTTTACTTTGGGCTGTTTGATTATAGAAGAAATCAAGACACACAAAACAGTTAAAAGGCTCAAACGATTTTTGATGTCTGTTTATGGATTTGTATTCCATCAAGATGAGAAGTGCAACATGACAGGCTGGCATAGTGGTGGATTGTGGATATTAGTGAGTGTGATGACAGTGAGGCAGCCAGACAGCTGGGGGCACGTGCTCTTAGAGACTCCACCTTCTACATGTTGTTGACATGCTAAAGACAGACAAGAGGGAGGAGGCGTTCAAGTGGTCAGTGGTGCGACATCTGTTCTGTGACTGAACTACCAGGGCTGTGGAACTAGGTGTTAGACTCAGAACAAGGCATTTATATCTTGAAGATGATGGTGATGAGTTTTTTTCTTATTAAGTCACCACAAATTAATATAAACCTAATCCAGAACATATTTTCAAACACTGCTACTATCAAGAGTCCAAACATAAAGAATACCAGTTCACATTACTTAGATAATCAGACTTTCAGACCTTTCAGACCTATAGCTTACACATAAAGCATATATAGTTTTAACCAACTAAAAAATGGAGGTAAAGATGGATTAAAAATGCTTTGCTATTCTTTTCAGACAAACATACCTAACTAAATCACATCAAAATTAAACATCCATTACAGTTAGTGATCCTCTGTACACCAGAATATTTCAGATTGAGTTGAAGTCACATAGTAGAACACAGTCTTTTTATGACGTGATGAGAAGTTATTCATTGCTAAAATAGCCTGACCACAGGGAGAAGAGGGTGTAAAAGAAGAAAAACATTGCAGCAGCATGCTGATCTCCTTTGTGGGTTTCAGCTTCAGTGTTTATCACAATAATGACAAAGAATTGCTTTGAATCTTTACTCAGAGCTTTCTCTCATTCTATTCATTTAACATTAGACTTTATGATGGAACAGAAAGAGGCTTGACAAATTGATGTTAACTTCTTGATTTACATATTCATGTCTCTTTCGTGCTAATGCCCTTTTCCCCCTAATGCCACCCTCTCGCCCCAGATTAATATAAAGCAACTGCTGCACAGTTTGTGTATTCTGCTGTGATGTGTCATGGCATGTGGCCACACTGTGTCACTCAATATTAAAGGGATTGTGAGGTTGTATAAAGTAATACTTCTATTTTAAGACAACAAAATGAATTCCTGCATACAGATGCATTCTTCAAAGGATTACTCAAAAATTCAATTTATGTCACGTTGATGCAGGCTAGAACAGCTGGTCTGACTTTGACATCAGACACTGATATAGATAGCCTTGGTTCCCTTGCGTTGGCATTAGATACCCAGAACTCTGCCAGTGAGATGAGGTGTGGCAGCACATTCATCCTCTGTGTAATTTACTCTGAAACTGCTTCTATTAGATGCTTCTCAATATAAGAATATATGGTCGTAGATCTTTTCTTCATACTTTGTACAGTATATATCAATCCCCTATGAATGTTTGGCCTCCAATTCTGCTGTGTAGCTTAATACCAAGATTGCCTCTATGTTCTAAGTGCAGTAGGTCACATACACAGACACTCAGCAGTTTTAGTAATATAGAGCAGTAGACATACTGTAAGTTTCCTTTGAGGGTTTACTTGTTCTTCTCTTCTTGTCCACATTTAGGATCACTGGTTATTCCTCAAGATGTCTTTTTATAACATGCTTGGTTGGGCTCAGTAACATAGAAGCTATTTGAAGCAGGAGTCTACAGTCACGTTATCATTGGCCTGACCTGTCAGAGAGAACCAGGTGTTAAACTGTTTCCCGCAAATGTTTTTATTTTGGAGTCTTGGTAACTTGTGTGTAAAATGTACTCTGTTTTTGTATTGTTTTTAAATATCTGAGAAGCAGTCTAATATTCCAAAGTTTAATGTCCTTCATCATATTTAGTCATTAGTCTCAACTGACCTGTTGTCTGGGCAGCTATAAGTTTATTAAGGAATGAGGTGAATGTGTATAAATCTGTAAACGAAACACCCATATCTTCCAGATTGGTCATTATATACCCACATTATTTGGGCTCTTTCAGTAGTGACATTCCAGGAAACTTAAAGGTAATGTCATTTTTATTACATTAAGCAAAGTTAAACATATCTTTTAAAAAAAAATAAGAAATGGAAAATACAATAAAAGAATACATTAAAAGTCATGTGGTCCTCAAAACTGCTGTCTCTAACAACTTATTGCTGTAAACTATAAATTCTCATACATATTAGTCACTGTAACAATGTTGTGTAAGTGTGGGGGGCCCTTGTGTGCTGTTACTCCTTATCTCTGCAGAGCCTTTCTATAGTGTTCTGACCCTTTGCTCCACTTCTGGTGCCATGTGGACTACATAGATTTTTCAGTAAACTTCTATGGTAACTGGCTTTTGCATTATTACTATTATGCAAGCTAACTGATCTGCACACACCATGTTCAACTTGTTGGCCTTCCCTGAGCCCACCATGTTGTCAGTCAATCAGGCCTATTTTTGGCCCATGTTAGCATGTATCCCAAAATCCCCGTCTCAGACATCCGATTGTGGTGGATTGAGCTGGAGCTTTCTGGATTTCACAGCAGCATCAGTTTTTTCCCCATGCTGTGAACCAGTTGTGCATCTACCCCAGGCTTGTGATAGTTTGAGTCACCTCTGTGTGGACACACTGTGGTACATGTCATTGGTTCAATCATATTAGTAATGCACACACTGGAGCCGAACACAGTAAATGTAGGCCTGTATGCCTGTTTTGACAGTTAGGCATGGGGGCCCTCAGGGGAGTTTTGATTAGGTTTGCCCCACTCTTCTGTATTCCACTGTGGTTGCCAGTCTGCTTTGCTTGTTGCCTCTTGAATATCACACTTTTCAACAGGATTGAATGTCATGTTGGTTGAGCTCAACTAAAATACAACCTCAACAAATAGTCATCTGACTGCACGGAATTCTAACATTCAAAGCCAATGGTCACTAACTCCAGGCAGTATGTTCGATAATCTCATCTGTTATGTAATGGACTGAACATGACTGCACACATGTTTCTGTACAAATCAGATCTAGCAGTTTACAGATTAGACATATTGTGGGGCCAGCTTGAATTGTCATGTTTTCCTGTTTGTCACAGTGACCCATTATAGTGTGGATATAGTATTTGAGCAGTTTGTCTGACAGTTGCCTCTGAGGGTGGTGTTGTTTAGACAACCTGCCTGTAGTGACCCTAAGATGATTTGGTTACACTCTTCATACAACCCTGTAGGAAGCTTACATTCAGAAACGGTGTGTGTTTTTGTGTCTGTGTTGTATCTTCATGCCACACTACTGCTTTCACCACATGTGTCTGTAGTTTAAAACATAAACATATAAAACACCAACTGAGCTCTTTCCACATATGTGAAACAACACATCATTATCCCTGCGGTGTTGTGATACTTCTGTTTGTGGAACTGGACTTCAGATTTTGTTTGCTTGAACACAAGAATGGACAGAACACTATTCCATGTGAGTTGACAGTTTCATGTGATCTACCAGGTTTTATTTTGGTCTTGGTACTTTCCATATTTGGTCTGAATTGATTAGCCTGAACAAAAGGCAGCCATTGTGAAAAACCATCACACAAACAGCTTATCATGCATGTGCAGTGTCCTGTGTGGAGGATAACAGGAACTGGGTTTGAGCAGAAACCAGTGGAAAACTGTGGACTTTGTGATCTTGTCATCTAAAAATACTGTGGGTGTGCTTTGACCTCCTGTGTGTACAATAAGAATAACACAAACAAATATAGGTTTATTTACGTAGTCTACTAATGTATACATCTCTGTACCATTTCTGTTTAATTAACATTTACATCAGTAGGTGCAGTTGTTGTACAGGTGTTGGGCTTTCCCCGTCTATAGTCACTGTTTTAAAGGCAACCCCAGAGCTGTTAGATCATCATATTTATGGAGAATTGGTGTAATTGCCATCACTCCAGGACAGCAGCAACCGGAAGCAGATGCTTGTTTGTGGACTAAAGATACACCCTTGTTTCTCCAGAGCTAGTTTCTTGGATTGCCCAAACAGTGTTTGCTTGTGCTTTTAATAGGCGCAGACGGGTTTGGACATCATTCTTTGAATTTGCCATGTCCCCCCCCACCTCCACCCCCCACCTCCAATGCCCATCAACTATAATAAGATGTGGAATGGCTGGCAGCCCAGGCTTGCAAAGGGAAGGCAAAACAAAGACCACCATAAGATAGGATGCAGAATAGTTGAATAAATGTATGTAGTTGTGCACATATCATCTGGTGATTTGACCTACACTCTTTTTATCTATTATTAAGTAGCCGTACCTTGAGTGTTTTCCTTATTTGCCCATGTCTCATTAAGTTTGTTTTGTCTGCCTCCTGTTCTTGTGATTTAGACTTTCAGGCAGATTTAGTAACAGATTTAGGTAGATTTAGTAAAGTAACATGTGGCTTTCATTATATTCAATCACTTTAGGGGTTTTATTTTGGAGGTTTCTTTAACATCTAAATGTACTATTCAAAAGAAGGGGTGTCCATTTTCGAGGTTCAGAGCACGAGCAAACTTTTTCTGAAGTATTTGGTAGTGTGGGAGATCTTCAGAAAGGAACACAGTGAACATGAGCCGTATGTCATCTTGGTATTGAGGTGCATCCTTCAATTGGCCTCTATGGCTGCTGCAAGCTGCAACAACAGGTCTGTCTCTTTACATAACCTTCTATGAGCACTGAGGAATGCAAACTGGAAAGGGCAGATCCATTGCACACACCCCTCCCATCCCACACATACACTAAGTGATTCCCACACACATACAGTCCGTCACTCCTTATCTCCTCAGCAGCTTTGAGGCAAGGGCTCCCTGACCCTGTGCAGTGTGTGTGCGTGTGTGTGTGTGTGTGTATGCGTATGTGTGTGTTATGTAGAGACTGGGACAGAGCAGCAGGCAGAGCTGAGATTGTGCGACCAGATCTGGAATGGGAGAGAGAGTCACAGTAGCAGCTGCTCCCTTGCATTAAGAGGCTCTCACTCTGACAGAGGACAATCACAGGGACACAGACACAGAGGACTTCCACTGCAGCCCCTGCCTTTTGCCCACTGTGTTGACTGCAACTGAGTGATTTCTATAGTGAAGAGGATAACTCTGGATTGAGTGTTGTGCTTGTTTATATGTGTCCCCCGTCCTGTCTGGCGCGAGGATGAGGATGAAGGAGCTGTCTCTGCGTCAGGACCCTGACCTGAGGAAGGAGTTGGCTCTGCTGGCACGCGGCTGTGACTTTGTCCTGCCATCTCGGTTCAAGAAGAGGCTCAGAGCTTTCCAACAAGGACAGGCAGGTGTTTGTATGAGTGTACCCTCAACATAGGCTTTGCTGGCCTGTCAGCCAGTGGGCAGGTCTCTTAATGTGGTATTTGTGGGCTTAACATCTTGGTATTCAGATTGTATTGTAGTATTGATCTGCTGTGTTACAGGCCACTATTAAACTACAGTAATTGTACATACTGTTTACAATTATTACAAAGTGGAGCTATTGTAGGAGCCAGTTGCATTTTGAAGAAGTGGGGACAGTAGTTACAACACTTTCTCTAGGCATATTTATGCACTACTGTGCTATGTGAATTTTGACTGTTGTGCAATCATATCCACCTGTTAGTGAATTACTTTTGCAGTTGTTTTGCTCTTTGTACAAAGAGACATGAGATGTGAGCCTTGGTTATGATGATGGTATGATGTTTCCTTGTGTGTGGTATGCTGTGCTTAGCTACTTTACTGTCCTTTCAGACAACAACATTGTGAATGTGCAAAATGTCATGTGGCTTACCAGTTGTGCTCAAGAGCTCTGCTAGTGGTTAGCATGAGCGGGGGGGGGGGCAGGCAACAGGAGATGTTTATGTCCTTTTATAGCCATGGCTGACACCAACACACAGGACAGAGAAGAGCAGAGGATCAGCAGCATTTATCATTTAGAAGGCTAAAATGAGCAGGTTACCACTGACAGAATATTGCAAAACATTTTAAGTCCATGCAACACACATCCATGTAGAAGTGGACATGGTTAGATTTATCCCCATTATGTCCACCTGTATAATTTTATGGTTTTGGATCATATTGTTAAAAGTTTTATTGTTGCAGACCCGGCATTATGTGTAGAATCTGTCAACTAAAACCAGAGGTGTGAACAATGAGTAGAATGTGTTGGACCAAAACAAACACCAAGATGGTATTTTTATCTCTTAGCAGAGGACTGTGTGGGTGTGATTATGTGATTATTAAAGGGCAAAGAGAATGATCCAGTCAGCAAATTCTTGAGTCATGTAAATACGAGATGACTCTTTAATGAAGCATGCTTTTTAATAACCGGCCTATATGTGCAATATAACACATTTGGGTCATAATGCATTTTTGCTTTTTATATGTGGCTATGAAAATATCTTCACTAATTCATGTCTTTCACCGCATGGCCCTCAGCAAGACACAGTAGATATTTTGTTAATATGATCTTGTCTTAGTATGTCAGCTGTGCTCAGTTGGTGTGGTAAATCATCCTGGTTAGGAATCACATTTATCATGACATAAAGGACTGGGACCAATGTTGCATGATGTCGTTGTTGTAATACGTAAAACGATACACTGGTTTCCACTGTCATGATCATAGAGCTTAATAACACATGCTGCAAAGCCCTGACATACAAAGTTGCTATTTTGAGGTCCTAGGCAGAAATGGTTAAAAGAACACAAAAATACACAGCTGTGTCCAGGCTCTTATATATTGGAAAGTTTCTATATTAATGAGAGTTGTGTCACTTGGAATGACATCCACTAGAAATGGCTAGAAATGAGTTTGTCAGGGACAGGGAGTAGAGATTTAAGCTCAGCCTTGAGTCCAGTCATGACTCCAAGCTAACAGACGCTTCACCCCTGCTGTATGTCTGCAGTTCAGTCCTAACACACACATGCATGACATGCTCTGCTTCTATCTCCAGACAACTGCTGTTTGCATGTAACCAGCCACGCTGTTTAAACCAAGGTGGCCCTGGTCATTCTATCTGCTCAGTTGCTTACTTGCGCCATCTTTTTGTAGTATACACATTTATTTGGGGCTGTCGCTAAAGATACTTTTATCTGACTACTAGTGATAGAACTTGTTTGACCCATGGGTCTTTTTTACAGCAGACATTTGGCACAACATAGTGGGAACACACAGGTGTAATTAACAGTGACATTATTCCACCCAGGTCTTAGTTCTGGGGTCCTGATACTGTGCATGCTAGATCACACTCATGGTTAGTGGACCATTTAATTGGAACAGAACCATTGTTAATAGTATTAGTGACATGTGCTTTTCCTGTTTTGTCAAGTCAAAATATTTTCTGTGATAATACATTTGTTTCCAGATAAATGGCCATTAAGAGGGATGTGTTAAAATATTGTACTTAAACAAAATCAAATCTAATTTGGTTGCAACTAACAAATATTTTCATTATCAATTAATTTGTTGATTATTTTATTGATTAATCATTTGGTCTATAAATTGTGAGCAAATGGTGGAAAAATGCACCATTTACTGCAATTTCCCACAGCCCAAGGTTACATCTTCAAAAGCCTTATTTGTCTGATCAACAGTCCCAAACCCCAAATTGCTCAGTTTACCTTGATGTATCACATAGTCACGCAATCACAGCAATAAATCCTCAAACCTGAGAAGCTGGATCCAGCAGCTGCAGCTCTGAAATCTAAGCATTCAGCATTTTCCTCAACTGATGACTGGAAATATTGGTCTGTTTTAAATATTACTGATAAAAACAGACTTTATTTGGTGGTTTTCTTGTGTTACCATATCTTATGTTGTTTAGAGCTACCCTTTTGTGCATAGATTGTGCTGTATATATTACATATATATACAGATGTGATCATTTGCCAGATAAATCCCCAAAAAATATACCACTTAGTGCACTTAACTAAGACAGTCCATCACAACCACTCATTTCTGAATGTTCAAATATTGTATTTATCATATAAAAATAGAGTAGTACATTTGACAGTGGATTACCATAAAAATTGATTTACTATATCTAGTATTATCCTGTCCTAACAGACACTCCCTAGATTAGTCTAGACATAATTTGATAAACACATAAACAGATTAATCTGCATTGCAAACAATACTAGGTCAATAAGACTAAAATAACTGTCAGTCAAAACATTTTACACATAGTGACAGTACTGTAGAGTGGAATGTGTAACACGGGTATCCCTTACGGATAAATGGATAATGATTATGATTGCTGAGTAGTCACAACTCTTCCCTGATGGGCCCTTAGGCTGCTGAGAGGTGTGGTTACATGAGTGCTAGCAGTGCAGAGTAAAGGCAAGCCGTAGCACATGGAATGCTTGAGCTGAGAAGTGGGAGCATTTGCTAGCATCAGTAGCTAACAGTTTATTTCTGTGTGTTTGTTTCAGGCCCAGGTGAGGACAGAGGAGCCCGTCACCACAGCGCTGAGTGAAAGCATTCCAAAGTTTTACTTCCCACAGGGCCGGCCCCAAGCCAACCTCAACATCGACAGCCTCATTTCCAAAATTGAGAAAATATTTTCCCAATTCCCAAATGAAAGGGCCACCATTGAGGACATGGGGCATGTTGCCAAGGTGAGAATGTGATTTGTAGCACGATGGTTCAGCTGCCACCCAGCAAATTATTTTCATTAGTGCCATTTAGCTACTGACTTTACGAATGTTTGCTGATATTAAAACCCCACGGAAAATATTATCTCCATCTCCCTGAGGAATGTGAGCAAATGGCCTGAGGGGAACCTGAGTGAAGAGAGAAATGACAGCTAGATTTCCTTAGGGAAGTTTTTAAGTGATGCAGCACTGCTTTTTAAATCAGTGTCATGTGTTATTGTGCTGTTCTTTTCTGCATCAAATGTCACACATGTGTAAAGTTCAAGTGCTCATTTAATTTCTTCATCCATCTCTCTTCTTTATGTCCACACCACACACTACCCCGTGTCTCCTGCTTCCTTGTGTCCTCAGGCCTGTGAGTGCCCTCTCTATTGGAAAGTGCCATTGTTCAACTCAGCTGGAGGCGACAGGACGGGCTTCGTGTCCGTTCACAAGTTTGTGGCTATGTGGAGAAAGTAAGACAATAGCTCCTCTTATTCTCACTAGACCACTGGTGCATTCACTCACAGCCAAATGGCTCATACAAGTCCCTTCTCAACAATGATGACCACTCGCTAGGGATCACAGACACTGTATGTAGCTATCTGCTATTATGACATTTTTCTTTTCATTCCTAAACAAAAATCTGTGATCACAAAGCCCTCATAAACACCCGCAAGGAAATAGTCGATTTGGATATACAGTATATAAATGAAAACATCCATTCAGTGTCTTTCTGCGTGAATTTGAAAGGAATACCATAGGGCTTTTGTAATGGTAGCTGTGCGCTGCGTGCTGAACACTAGTGCATGCAGTAGGCATGGTCTTGTATTAATGTATGAGCCTCCAGAGAACTGGACAGACCTGGCCTTTGACTTGAGCTCATGACTGAGCCATTCTTAGATGAGAGGCCACACCAGACGCTTGCATTATTTCCACGTCACGACCATAACACTCCATGCTTATAATCACCAGGCAGCGATTCAGAATCCTAATTTCAGAATGTATTATACCAGCACTTGCACTTTTAAGTGGAACAATTTAAAACTTGTGTTGCCTAAAGTATGATAAAAAGAATAGAGAAAACATAAGCGTGTAAGAGGGAGTAACCTTACAACCATCTGTTCTCTCTTTTCTTCTCCAGAACTCTGCAGACCTGTCACAATGACGCTTCTAAATTTGTGCACCTCTTGGCCAAGCCTGGCTGTAATTACCTGGAACAAGACGACTTTATTCCATTCCTGCAGGTACTGGCTGCAGCACACCCAAGGAGAGGGTTGGACTTGGCAATGTGGGATGCCAAAATTGCATTGGCTTGAGTGGTGCAAACTGGACTTAATTTTTGGACTACTCTGCTGAGGCAGTGCTTTTTCATGTGGCGGAGGACTAATTTAGGGATGTTACTGTAAGCCAGTAATATAGTGGAGGGGAGTTTACAGAAAAGAGATCCCACTGGTGCAGGATTCAAGCTCAGCAGAAATTAACCTAGGGGAGATGGAGATGAAAATATGTCTGATGTAATACAAATAGTGTAGCACCAAAAACAATCATGCGCTCATATTCATCAAATTGTTCCCTGAGCATAGTCTAATTGACCTTTTGGTCAGTCTTACCATGTGGACCTGCTGTGCTGGCTGTTTGTATTCTCACTCTGCCTGAAAAGCTGTTGGTGCTCCACACTGGCCCCACCCTACACCTGATTCATTTTCATGCTGGCAGGAGCAGCCAGGCTGTGCTGAACACCCGTTAGCATACCAGCAGAGATGCCTTGTGGCACTCACTGTTTAATTTGTATGGTTCTGCACAGCGAATCGCCTTTGACTGTTTTGATGAATGAAAGGCGGATTGCAGTGGAGTAGATTTGACTGTCCCCGCCTGTTTCCTGTGCCCTGTGATTTATGTGTTTCTCTATGATTTAATTTCTCACAGTAAGAGTCAAAGAGGCACGACGGCTGCCCTGAAATAAGGCCTTTTAATTTCATTGCCGCCTTCGCATTTATGTCAACAATTCTTTCCCCCCATCAGAAGAGAAGAGGGGGTAGAATAAAGAAAAGACATGAGAGAGTTTGATGGCAAGAATATAGCTCCAGTTCATTTGGAATGCAGCACACCTCCTGTGACTTTATGGCATGAGGAAGGAGAGAAGGTTAAGAGCAGTCACTAGCAAATGTCGTTTCTCAGGCTTTCCCACCACTTTGCTGTCAAATCAGAAAGGCTTAAACTCATCCCAAATCTGGCCCAGTGTTTTCTGACTTCAAAGAAACATTTAAATTTGATGGCCTCTCCCAACAAGGCCTGGAGCTTTTTCTTTACATAGTACAACTTATAAAGCATATGGCATGACAGAGTGATTTAGATAGACACTGACAACTTCTGATGTTTGAATAAGTTTGCATTTATATTCCTACTCTGAATGTCATGTGTTCTGTCAAGCAAAAAAGAGAGACAGATGTGGTTTGCCATTTAACTCATCTCTAAAAGTAAATGTAGAATTAAACTGAGCATGTGTATTTGTTATTGCAGCACAGAATGTCACCGAGTTGTTCTTTTGCATTTGAGTGCATTAGTTCTGTGAGGAATGTTATGGATGCATGCAGAAGAAACAAAGTAAGCTGGATTTACTTCATGTTTTCAGGATGTGGTGAACTCACACGCAGGCCTGGCCTTTCTAAAGGAGGCACCGGACTTTCACTCACGATACATCACCACGGTATACTACTATAATACACATGACATCACATTACTACTGCAAAATTGCAGGTAGTGAAACATGAGAATGACACTGCAGTGATTATTGTTTTGATCATGCATTATTTAATTATCCATGATAACACTGTCAACTGTTTTTCAGGTGATTCAGAGGATATTTTACAATGTGAATCGGTCGTGGACTGGAAAAATAACATGTTATGAGCTCAGGAAAAGTAACTTTCTTCAGGTAAATGACTCTAAATTTTTTCATTCTATACATATTTTTCCATTTGCACTGAGATCATTTCAAGTGTCTTACTCAGGGTGTCTGCAAGTCCTTAAAATGCCTAAAATTCTGTTAATTCTATTTTTAAAATACAAGAATGGGTGGTAATTTAAGTCTTTTCACATTGAATGCGGACCTTCACTACAAACACGGTTCTTATGCTGCGTTTTCACATGTTGAAATAGAAGTCATAATGCTTACCTCTATGCTGAACCTAATATATCTATATATTTTTTTACATTAATCAATTTGCTTCAACTTGGGTCTTTTTTTTCTAACTTCAGCCATCATTTGTATCTGTTATCAGTCAGATGGAAAAGAAAATTCTTTGTGTACAATAAAAGCAAGTGTTGGGTATGGTAGGTCAAAGTTAACTAAGAAGTCGGTCTATGAATTGCAATGGATATTTAACGGGGCAGTTTGGGTAATAATTTTACCCATAATTACTAATGATGAATTAATGTTACATTCTTTTTCCTGTTGTGTCAGAATGTGATGTTGCTGGAGCAGGAAGAAGATGTGAACCAGCTGACAGAGTTCTTCTCCTATGAACATTTCTATGTTATCTACTGCAAGTTCTGGGAGCTGGACACAGACCATGACCTCTACATAGACCAGAAGGACCTGGCACGGCACAATGACCAAGGTGCAAAAACACACCCCACTTTCTTAAAGAAAAGTGCTTAAGACTAGAATCAACTATCAGCAAATATGTTTGCAGATTTTTTTCTATTGTTGAGAGAGCACTACATAACTGGAATTCACTTTATCATATAATTATCATATAATCATATGCACAGTTCACACAACAAAGTTTTTTGTTTCTGTTCATTTTAGTAGCATGTCATTCATAATGCATGGTGGAAAAATAAATGCAAAAGCCACAGGATGAGTGCTGAACCTTGTCAGAGCACAGTTATGCACACTACAGTAAATTTCCTTTAACCTTTCTGGCACTTGTTGGTTCAGTCAGTAGGCTGAAATTACATGTAACAATAAAAAGTATTTGTAAATGTTATTTGGTCCAGGTTTACTGCTCACATGCAAACACATACTCAGGAAAAAGACTTGATGCTTCTTCCCCACACACTCCACACCACATGTTCTTGGTTGATGGTCTGTGAGTGAGGCAGGGGAAATGAGACACAAGATCAATGAGAGAGCAGCATATATACTCTGCTCCAATGACGCCATGTCTGGAACAATTTCTACCACTATATGGTCAAAATGATGACTGCAGGATTTATAGTATTGTCAAGATAAAAAAGAGCTACACTGGCCATTCTGGATTTACAGTCTGTGAGAATGGATTACATGTGTTGTGAAAAAGTTGTACATTAACTGAGAGCACTGTTGTCTCAGAGAAAAACGATGATGTTTTTCCCAACAGTCTGGATTGTAAGTAATCTCTTTGCTATATATTTTTACAGCCATCTCACATAAGATGATTGAGAGAATATTCTCAGGAACAGTAACAAGGCAAGTCAAAAATGTCTGAGTTTAAATCATGCTCTTTAAAAGACGCAAACATTTTTTAACAGAAGGTACATTTTATGTTTTGGTTCCACTGCTTGTTTTAATACTTGATTGTGTCATTTATTTCATCAGGGACAGACGGGTGTATAAGGAGGGTAGGCTGAGTTATGCTGACTTTGTCTGGTTCCTCATCTCTGAGGAAGACAAGAAGACTGACACCAGGTATCTAGACACACAGGCTGCATCCGAATCAATCCCATTTAGTCTAAAGCGCACTACATTTGCAGTCCTACATTTTATTGCAGTGTCAAAATTCTGTGAGTTAAAGTGATGCTCCATACATCAAAAATTCCTACAATGAAAGAATAAACTCTATAGCATGTACACTACTTTGCCAACAACACCACGATACGCATATTGAACATGTGAAAATTACAATCAGGTGACAGTACACCTGTAGCTGATGCCAAAAACTGGCAAAGATCCATGAATGATTGAAACCTTGATTTACTGCTCACTGAAGAGCAAATTATGGCGTGTCTACAGACCTTTTTCACAGCGGACAGTTTAAACTGGCACTGTGAGAAAAGCACAGGTGTAAATGATAAAATTAATGACGGCTGAGTTTTCTTTTGCTGCTTCAGTTTCAGGCTCCTGATTCTGTGCGTACTCACTCAATGTCAAACTGTGTGGCTTATGATATTTGAATGGAACAGAGCCATAGTTAATGTTATTAGTAACACCTGTGCTTTTCCTACAATTACAAGTCAAAATGTCTCTTGTGTAAAAGGCTTTTTCTACAGGGAACACATCCACACCACCTGCATCTACTGTTTCTTTACAGCTTTTATGTCTAACATGCAGCTCTGCCTGCTGCTCTTTCCTTTTATCTGTGTCCAGTATAGAGTACTGGTTCCGCTGTATGGACCTGGATGGGGATGGTGTGCTCAGCATGTACGAGCTGGAGTACTTCTACGAGGAGCAGTGTCAGAAGCTGGAGACCATGGCTATTGAGCCCCTTCCCTTCGAGGACTGCCTCTGCCAAATGCTTGACCTTGTCAAGCCTGAGGTCGAAGGTCAGACCTTTTTTACATTTATACACTCTCAGGAGTTCACACACCGAGTTGGGCAGGTTCCACTTTTTCCACAGTGACAGACACACATTCATGTTTTCAGGCCAGGTCATTGATCATTAGCTGAGGGAACAATTATAGATGAGAGACTGACAGCTGCTCGTGTCATCCACACTGTCAACAAATTCCCTCAGCACTTAGCTTTATCACTATGCTATTTAGAAGACACTATGTTACACAATGTTGAGGGTGTACATGTTTAGTATTGATAGCCACAGCAAGAATGTGACCCTTAGCCGACCTGGTGGTAAGCAGTACTAGTAGAGCTGTGTAATATAATGTGTAATATGAGATGTAACACCTTATTCACTGAGTATTTGAGGCTGATGTTTTCCTGAACAGCTATGTCTCTTCCAGACAGAACAACCTTTACAGTTTTAACAGATTTAAAAGTCTGTTAAAATTTCACATTTAATGTGACATTCTTCAGACATGGCATGTGAATTTGAAAATATATTAAATAGGATGATAAGGGAGCACTCTGATGGAGTGTCTAAAATGCCACTGTGAAGGGATACAGAACTTTATTCCCTCATCAACCAAAAGTCTTTGTGCTCTTTCAAAAGAAAAAAACTAGGATGTTTGACTTCTACAAAAACGTAGTTATGAAGTTATCTGATTATTTTATATATCACTTTGAAAGCACATTTATGTGTTACTGTAAGGCAAGTGACATCGTAAATATTGTATGAGACAAGTGACAGCCTGCAAACATCAGGCTGAGCTCCCTTTCTGGAAGTTCCATTTGAACTAAAGGTGATTTTGCTCACTCCCCCTGAATTTTACATCCAGCTGTATTAGAAGGTTTCTCTGGCAGAGTCATGATAATGTGTGTAATCAGCCCTTTAGTTTGTTCAAATTTGGTTCATTTTTGACACAGGTTTGAAACTTTTAGTCAGTTTGTTAAAAAAATGTACGTAATATTTTAAAGCAGATAATCATTTTAATGTCACAAATCCAGCATAGCTTCATAAATCTATAAAATTTGCTGCTTTTCTGTTTCATATCTTTCAATTTAATACATTTTGTATTTTCTGTTTTCTAATAACATAAATCATCACAGACACATTTTTTTACATGTTTATAAATGGGATGCTTTAGTTAATTGGAAGAATAACTAGATGAATAAATAATGAAAGCAATCATTAGTTGCACCCCTAGCTTGAAATATTGTGAACCAGCTGTTGTAGTTTGATCAGTAGTTTGATGAGCTCGACCCACTGTGCTGCCAACCCATCATCTACTGAGTCAGCTACCCACGCAGACATGCAGATGTGAGAACCATGAATTTGCCTTACGTTTCAGCCCAGGTTTGAAAGCTAGATTGGATGTGAAAGCCTGGCTTAATAATACCCATGCCATAAATGATCTGTCAGTAGGTAAGTTTGAGTTTGGGAAGCTGTCTAAAGTGACTTCCTTTACCTTGCCCAGGTAAGATCACTCTGCGGGATCTTAAGAGGTGCAAGTTGTCCCACATCTTCTTTGACACTTTCTTCAACATCGAGAAATACCTGGACCACGAACAGAAGGATCCTTTCTCTGTAATAAGGGTAAGGAAGGTTAAATGAATGGATGTCACCAGATGTGAGATAGATGTGACTTGTGACTTTAAAACTCGTGTTTTAAAGGAGGTGGAAGGAGACGGCCAGGAAGCTTCAGACTGGGAGAAATACGCTGCAGAGGAGTACGACATCCTAGTGGCGGAGGAGGCTGCCAACGATCAGTGCAATGATGTGTAAGTCTGACTTCACTCAAGGATCTGTGATACGGCTGCAGCTACAACCCTGGGCCCAAATATATCCAACTGCTGAAAGTATAATTTTGGACTTAACTGAAAGATAAAAGTAAAATTCCTTCACTTCAACTTCCACTCAAAATCTGTCTTTACTAATTTTCTTACAACATAGAAATGCTATTAAATGTGTGAATGTGATGACTGCAGTATAGAAAAGATATTACTACACAATGTCAGAACACCATAAAAATAGGTTTAAAAAAATGGTTTTGGTTACTTCCCCAACTTCTTTTGTCCCTTTACCAAATAGGAGTTAAGATGTTATATAAAAATCTATATTCTCTACAACAGTTATCTTCCTGTAGGAATTGGGAGACTCGTTTAACCTCGACTTAATTTATAATGAGATTTGTAATGTATTTGTGCACGTCTTGAAATTAGCACTTGCAGTGATTTGAGCACAGAATAGATATCTAATAATGATTTACTTATGTCATTATTTACAAATGATTTATTGATTCTATATGATGAAACATGTGTCTCCTGCTGCTCCCGTGACATCCCTGCTGCTGGTGCACTTAAGACCTAAGCTATAGACCCTTTTAATAAAACTAACTCTAGTCTAAAACAACAAGAATAAAGGTAGCATACATTTTTGTTTGCAGTAGTTTTAGCCAGTTTCCTGTATGTGCATCCCTATTATTAATACTGTGTATTAGATTGTTAATTTCACATGCTAATTGCTACTCAAAATAAAACAGAATTCAAATAAATTAAATGAACCATTTTAAAGAATAAAATTACATTATGTTTTTGAAGAAAAATATTTCACTGAGTAAAATGCAGATCTAGGGTAAATCCTTGTCTTTCTTGTATGTTAAAACTCTGGACATTTAAGTATTCATGTGATCACTTGAGAGCTGCTCTTAAATGTTAAATGCTCTAAATTAGGCTTAAAGTATAAGTTTTTTACTTGATTAATGTCTTCACTTTTAGCAAAGAACATTTTTACTCCTAAGTTGGCTCTTTAGATCAAGTATCATTTCGAGAAGTTTGATTAATCTGGACCCCGATTATTGTGTTAGCTATCGAATTACAACTATTTATCATGTTTATCGGTGCTGCAGAGCCAGTATTGTCAATTGTGGACTCATTTTACAACAGATATTCCAACATGTCAAGGTCAGGTTTAATTGATAACCTGTTTGAAAAAATTCTATCGTGCAGACAGACAGTGACGGTTTAGTACGAAGTCCATGTACACATAGATAATAATGCTAACACAGATAAAGACATATTGATTTCACACTATTTTCTGTCTAACTGGTCAATGTAATCAGACTTTGATGATCACATTGCTAAGTCTGAGGATTATGTCCAGCAGCAGAGCCCCTGTGAGAGTGAGTCAATGATAGATGAGGCTGTTGACAGGTATGTTGTGTGGCGGTTTTAGGAACACCACCGACTTCTAAAGATAGGCTGCTAACCAGAGCAGGTAAGACACTCAGGGTAATCAGCAGGGACTAAGTGTTCTCCACCACCTCCTCCTCTCTGGGTGAGTCTAGTCCTAAACCCACTCCTAGCTTGTACCCACACCCCACCAGTCTCAGCATACTGTTGACACCAGATAGTTGTTTTGTCAGCACAGCACAATATCATGTGTATGTGACCATGTCTTAGAGCTGGGAGTCTGTTTCTGAGCCAGACAGCTTCTTGTGTTTATCCTTCCTCTTCTGCACAAAAAACCTCCACTCCTGCACCACCTCTGCGCCTTCATGTGGTGCTCCTGTGTCCTTTCCATGCATACTGCTTTGTTAAAAAGCTTTTATCTATTTAAAGGAATAGTTCAACATTTTAGGAACTACGCTTACTCGATTTGCTCTTGCTCACCAAGAGATAGTCAGTAGAGTAAAAATGAGGCTACCACCAGCAGCTTGTCTGAAAGTAACAAAAAAGGTCAATTTTACTTGAGTTTTGCCAACTTTGTTTGCATTTAGTTGTGTCTGTACAGTACCTTTTTAAACTGTCCCTACACCTCATGGATGGTCTTTTTTTTTTTTTAGCACAAACTCAGCTATAAATCTGACCTCTTATTTTGTCAATTTAACAAAGAATAAAGCTAAAGCAAGAAAAATAAAACAAGCATCTTTTCAAAAAAATACAAATCTGTAGTCATAAGGACAGTTCTAGGTTATAAAAAATATTGTTTCACTTTTAATACAGCAAACAGATGTAATACATGAAATTTACAATTGTAATTTTATTCCAACTTATTTTTCAGTTTTTTACATTACCGAAAATATTAATAATCCAATTGTTGTTTTATGTTCTACAAACATGAATGAGATAGTGTGTGAACGTCCAACATCAGCACGAGCACGAGTTTGCTAGTAGTCGGATTTTCTCTCATTTGGACAGAGCTAGGTTACCTTTTCCCCGTTTCTAATCTTTGTGCTAAGCTAACTGGCTGCTGGTTGTAGCATCACATTTACAGTACCAACACGAGACTAGTATTAATCTTCTCACCAAACTCTCTGAAAAAAAGCGAATAAGTGTATTTCCCAAATGTCAAACTGCTCCTCTAACATGGTTGTCCTTTAACACATTCACCAGAGTAAATCCTCCTGACTGTTTCAATGACCCTGTCAGCCACTTTTTTTTGAAAAATCTGTTTTGTTATCAACATGCCTTAAAAGGTAGGTTCACATCTTTTCAAGTCTGTCTTAAAACAATACTGACATCTCCATATGAACATTGAACAGGTTTTTCCTTGTTCTGTGTGAAATGTATTGTGTAGTTTATCTGGAGTAAATATGAGGCTTCAGCAGTCTGAGCTAGACTAATCAAGTGGGTATTTTCACAAAGTTACTGTCTTTCCACTCCTTATGTTTCCACAGACAGATTTTTCTTACTGGGCTGCAGTGGATGGAAAGTAACTCAAAGAGGGTTTTCTTTGTATTAAAAAGATTGAAACTCTGGAACACACTCTCACAACTCATACTGCTGAAGTCTCATATTAACATTTTAGCATGGAATGAGGTCTGTGGAATTTGTCCCCCATTACTTAAATCAAATGCATGAACAGAAGGAATTATTACAGCAAGTAAAACCTGCATCAGTGTTCATTTAAATGCCTCACTATTGTTTCATACAGCTGACAAGTTGTGAATTTATTCTTTAAAAACAACCTCTCTTTCTGACTGATTTATTAATCTTTTCCTCCATGTGTGTGTTTAGGTATGATAATCCTTTGAGCCCTTTAGGGCAGCACATCTCCAGTGAGCTGGGTCTGACAAAGAGACACTTCTTTGAGATCCCCAGTCCACACTGCAACCTGGACCTGGATGAATATGAGTATGAAGATGACTTTGAATGACCCTCGATCCTGTAACGTTTGACGATTGAATCACATCAGGCCAGAGTTTTGCAGGTTCGGGCTCAGTTCCCATCCTGTGTATAAGGACACACTTCACCACAGAGAGAGCAAATGCAAAACCGGAAGACATTGTCAAAGCACTGTTGAGGTCAGATTGTGCAGGAGAAATGGACATTATCACACATTTGACTGAAGAAATGTGAAGTGGCCAAAGCAGAAGGTAGTTCTTCACAACACTGACCCAAAGGTTTAAATATTCTTACCTGTCATAAAAAAAACACAGTCAACTTCAGGGTTTCACAAGCAACACGTTTTGTTCCCTCCTCAAGTTATAACAGGAAAAGTTGTGTTGTGCATGTAATGCTTTGTACAAATAATGTCTGGAGCAAGTGTTTTATCTGAACACCAACGTTGTATTATCATATTCACATGCGCTAAATCATTCTTTACACACTGGAGCTCCCTGAACTGTTGAACAGAAACCATGCTGATTTGATTCAGGTTTTGAACTAATTATCATCTGAAGTCATTGGCTAGTTTTACATTCCAGTGATCATAACTGAATGTTTTCTATAAGGCTGTAAATTCATTAATGGTTTGTTTGCTGAAACGAGAAGTTACTGTAAATGCTAAACAAGCCACCGTTGAGCCTGCTGTACACACACAAGCACACAGTTCAGACGGCCACACACAGTGTATGTTGTACAGGTCTGTATTCATTATGACATGGACTTATTGTATGTGTGAGATGGGGTTATAAATTATTAGAGATGAATTTATAAATAATTGTAAATATGTATTTGGTGCTTGCTGTGTTGTAAATGATTTGGGCAAGTGTTTTAGACAAATTCTTTTTTCTATGTTATAAAGTACTTAATTTGAATGTACTTTGACAGAACAAAAGGAACCAATTTTAAAATGTTTTGCTTTTCTTTAAATTAATAATAAAGTCTTGGTTAATGGAAGAGTAAAGAAAATGGACTCTGCAGTGTAATTTGATTAATCTAGTATAAAATGTTTTTGATGTGTTCACTGTTAGACTTGAGGTACTATAGATATCCTTCAGCTGAATATCACAGGAAACATTTCCAGAATGTAAAAAAACGCTTGGCTGGTGATTAATGTTTCTGTCACCTTACAGTAACTGCTGCTGCTGCTGCTGTACACAGATTTTGTACAAGAACAAGGAACAAGGTGAAGAGGTACAAAATTGCTTCTTGGAAAAATGTACTCGCTTGGATTTTTTTTTATTTAAGTTAATTTACAGCATAAGTAGTTACATACATAAGTAGTGTTTGGGTAACTTCAAGCCAACCATTTCCTATGAGGAGCAATAATAAACTGGCAGGTAGGACAGTAAAGGATATTTCTTAATTAACCCCAGATGATACTAAGATAAATCTTGGACCTGAGTGTGATCCAAAAGAAAATATAAAAGATCGATCATCTAGTGTGACCTGTAACATTCAAGTACAGTCTACAGTAAAGCTGTGAATAAAAAAATAAAAAAATAATACACATACTTATACACTTTGTCCTCAAAGTGGTCTGTGAATAAATTATACCATAATCTGAAATTATTTCAAGAGTAAGGCTGGTGGTATTCTATACATTTCTTATTTTTAAAATACTCCATGAAAAGACTAAAACCGACCACTTCTCTACCCTTCTATGGTGCTCAGACCCAAGCCCATCTGCACCTGCTGAAGATCTTTTTGATCATGTTTAAATCTTAAAAATGAATCAGAAATATATAGTAACACGTTTTGAAAAGGCAAAGTTGTTCCCCAAAACAGCTGGGCACTTTTAGCTTTTAGTTTATTAGTTATTATATGTGTTAGCTTTATGAGTAAATAGTGCATTTGCTGGGGACTATTTTCAGTGGTGGATTAATCCACATTTGGTGCTCAAATGAGAATGAGATCAGGACCATGTATGTGGGAGTGACTCAAACATGTTTCTGGTAATGAGGGAACATGTCACCCAGCGCAACAGTAAGGCTTGAATACTTGTTAGAAGCATCAATTAATTGTTGGTTTTGGTCTTTTTTTGGGGGTATTTGCTGACTAAGAAAAATATAGAACATCCCCACACTTCTCCTTAAAGCTTGTTTCCGCTTAAAAAACGTAACATACAGCACATTCAAGAAACTTTTCTTGGAGAATAATACAAAAACTGGTCGCTGGGATGTCTGAACATCTGAACACAGACAGCGCCAGTTAGAAGGTGCAAAGAAAAAAAAGGAAACCGTCTCTAAGAGTTTGTGACGTCCAGTGAGGTCTTACCGTTCATACAGGAGGACTTGTGTTCCCCAGATCCTCATATTTAAAGTTCAATCTCCACGGTGTCATCGTCCACCTCGTTGCTCATGCTGAGGACAGATCCCTCGATGTTCAGTCTTCTTGCAGCAGGTTCCAGTGGAACAGAAAACGGATCGATATCAGTTGTCCTCTCCTGATGGCTGAGGAGGTTACAGCAATTAATATGACTGAGATGATGAAGATTTGGTTTGTAACTGATCTATAAAATGAATAGAAATCTGAATGTGAGACATCATCCTACAGCCTCACCTTGGACTGAAGTTTGACCTGTGACCTTTACTGACTTTGGAGTCAGTGGGGCTGAACGGACAGGGGGACTTGCTTCCTGAAGAACAAAAAACATACACACGTGATGTATGATATTTTACATGTATGATAATTGTGCATATGGTAATAATGGTGCAGCACCTTCTAATTTTTGTTTGGAGAAAGGCGAGCGATTGGGCAGGTGGGGTTTCCTGTCAGAGCTAACATAGGACACAGCGTCCTCCCCTTCAGCTGCAGCCAGTAGCGAAGCACGATAGTAGATAAGTGGCTGCCAGCACTCCTCTCTGAGGTCAATAATGTGCTCCGCAGTGTGCTTCTGCAGGTAGGAGAACCTGCACAGACATGAACAAACTTTCAGAGGTTTTCAAAAAGCCGTGTTTAGGATATTTTTTTTAAAAACCTGTATGCAGCACTTACACCGTCTTCTTGTCTGGTTTGAGCAGTTTGCTGGAGAACTCACTGAGGATGGTCAGGTAGGAGAGGTACAGTGGTGTAGGTGTTTCTGGGGTCTGGCTAAACTCTTGGAACACAAACTCTATCCCGTTCCTAAACAAATAAACACACAAACTTTAAGAACAAAAACCTGCAAAAAAAAAAAAAAAAAAAAAAAAAGCAAAACTCTTGGAACACAAACTCTATTCCCGTTGCCTAATACAAATAAACACACAAACTTTAAGAACCAAAACCGCAAAAAAAAAAAAAAAAAAAAA
>NW_019174307.1:17797785-17871730 GCF_002260705.1 Seriola dumerili
AAATGAATCCAAGTCATGAGAAACAAGAACCTGTGCTGACCTGTGGATCACGACGACGCACTCACGAAACTTGACAAGGTCACCAAAGGTAAGAGCAAAGCGCCGAGCCAGCTCCTTGATGCTGGTGAAGGTCTGGACCCCTGGGTGAGCCCTACCACCGCTCTCCTGCTCCTTTTTAAGACGCACAAACAGCTGGGGAACGCAGGGAAAACCACATCAGCATCTTTCTGCTTGCCAATGGCAGTGAGTGGCTGAAGTTTATTTTTTCAGATGTGTTATGCAGTGACTATACCTGCTGCAAACAGAGCACCAGTGTGCGAGAACTCTCTATCTTATCTATCTGTCTGGTCCTGTACATCGTCTCCTTGATGATGTCTCCAAAGTCGTTATAATACTGCGGAAAAAGAGGAAGAAAATATTATCCCAGACATTTGTTGTACATATCAATGTACAACAAATGTGCTTATTCACTTTCCTGAAGAGTAAAGTGAAAAGATCGATGCCACATATATTTAACCTCTCTGCTAAATATGGAGCTGGAGTTTTGCCTCTCCCATATTATCATTGCATTTAAGTCTCAGTAGCAGTTTTTACGAAACACAATTAGCCGGTGATCTGTGAAAAACCCCGGTCATTTAACAAAACTTCTCATCGTTCATGTGGTATTATAATAAAAACGAAAAAGTATTCCATCTACTGAACGCTAAAAATATTTTAAACCCATTTCTCAAATTGCAGCTATACTTCAGGTACCCAGGTATGACATACTGTATGTCTCTTGCTCTTTTTAAAAACATAAGAAAAATCTTTTGTATGGAAATATAAAATACATACCGATAAAACTGATAATGAAATGTTTAATGTTCAAATTGAGGGAGGAGATGAGTCATCTCCGGCTACCACATCTGATTGAATTAGGAAAAAGAGGCACAACTTGGGAAACATCTTTATCGTTCAGCAGACAGAACTTTTTTTTTCATCCAGATGGTTTGAAGATTCTGGAAAAACCTACAGAGCAACTTTAGCTGTTGCTGAACATCCATCTGGATTTTACTTTTCGGAAAATCTGTTGCGTAGTACTTGAATGTAATGATAATACATCAGCAGCACCAGCTGGGGCAAGGAGCCAGTTAGCTTAGCTTAGCATAAATACTGAAAACAGGGGTAAACAGCTAGCCTGGCTCTGTCCTGAGGTAATAAAATCCATCCAGCAGCACCTCCTCTAAACTCACTAATTAGCACATTGTGTTTTGTTAGTTTAATCCATAGAAACTACAATTTGTGGTTTTACAGGAAGTTGTAGTATATATAGCTATATATCTATAGTTGTATTCAAACATTACACTGTTTTTGGCTGTTTGGATCCAGCAGACAAACTTAATGCTGGTGGGCTGATTTTGTTACTTTTGGACAGAGCCATGCTAGTTGTGTTCCCTTATTTCCTGCCTCTATGCTAAGCTAAGCTAACCAGCTGCTGACTGTACCTTCATATTTACCACACAGACATGAAAGCATTATTAATCTCCTCAGCTAACCCTCTCCAGGAAAGGAAATGTAACGTATTTCCCAAAGATGATGAACTATTCCTTTAAGGAGTTAACCTTTACCTTCATGTAGTACATGAAGACCTCTGCTGCCATGCTCATCTCCAGCACGCCGTGCACTATCAGTTTGCAGAAGGCCGCGAGCAGGTTTCTTCGCTTGTGAAGGTCCTCCAGCTTCTCCACCTCAGAGTTTTCACTCACTGAGGGGGGAGCCAGATGGAGTTGAAGAGCGTGGTTGGATGTGAAGTGGTCGAGAGCGAGAGAGAAGGGGAAGGGGGCGAAGTAAGAGGAGTGATTAATCATGAGAAATCATATAACAGAAAGAAAAGAACAAAGCACAGGCGGGAAAGAGAGTTTTAGTTAGTTTCAGGACAATGGCTTTAGCAGGTGGAAATCAAAGATAACATAAGACTAGAGTTATGGTTGTGACACCATGTGGCTTCAATTTTTCACAAGGCTAATAAAATAGGCTCGGAGGTGAGCCAGAGTTAATGGAATTTTCTCACGGAAAGAGATTGCCCTGATTTTATGATTTAACTCAGTGCCCTTGCCCTCCGAGTGATCTCTGATCCAGCAGCTAATAGAAAACACTGTCTATATAACAAAACCGTTACCAGGCAAATCCAATAAAACAATAGCTTTTTATTACATGTTCAAAAACCAATAATCCTGTATTGTATTTGGTTGAACATTTAAGAGATTCCCACCAGGACAGTTATTGACTTCTCCGGACTCTCCCATATTTGGATGCAATATGTTTCTGAAAGTAGAAGCTATTGTAAAAGATAATAAAATGTTTTAGTTATAGTCAGCCATGAATGAATTCATAAGTTTACCTGCAGGACTTTACGGAGAGAACACCCCGATGTATTTTCAACATGTCACTCTTGTTTTTCTCATTTTCGATCAAACAGGATCACACTGCTGTCATCAATTTACCAGCTGCATCACTTTGCATAACCAAGCCTAACAGCCTTTCATACAAATTAGTCAACACTGTTTCAGTCTGAAGATATTAACAGGGTTTCCTTTGTAATTGAGGGTCAATTGTCAGGTCAGGTTGGCAATCAGGCCCCATTTACAGTCAGCAGGCAGCTCTGCAGTGAGTTATTAAGCCAAATGTGTGGCCGTGCATTTAATACCTGCATGTTCTCACCACGGTGAGCTGCTACTCTGAAGCAATGCTTCACCCAGAGCAGCAAAGGCTCAAGAAACAGGAGGCTCCTCTGGCAGAGTGAGAGTGCCATCTACTGTGCAGCACTGCAACATGTTTTCCCCCGGGTGTCCCAAACACTGCCGGGGTACGTTTGTCAAACACACCACTACAAAGACAAAATATGGATATGGATAAAATATCGATACATTTTTCTGAACAGTTGACTATCTTTACTGCACAGCAGAGCTGGTTAAAAGCAGACTGAGTACAACCAAGATTCAAATAACAGAACATACTGTATATATGGTAATCACAGCACTGGTTACTTTATAGATTAAGAGAGAGGAGAGGCCTGACCCCTAAAGCTGGAAACCTCTGGACTAAATGACCTTCCTTTAAATAGTGTAGTAGTTAAAATAAACTCCACATCGAGCAGCTACAGCAGTAAAATGCTGCTTATACATTGATGCATCAGTATTATAGAGCAACTAATTGTGTCAAAATCCTCTCCCAGCATATTAAAAACACTGCTGGGAATAATAATTGGTGCCTGTTGCACAAATAAAGTTCAATTACTTATTTAAGAAAAGTCTAAATCTACACTGATAACACTTTATTTTATGTGTCCAGTATTTTCCAACTAGTTTTCTGGAAACTGTCCTCATAATTTCCAAAAAATGAGCTGGTATTAAATGTTCATGACAAGGATATTTCCTCGAAACACTTACGCCGTTTGGTTCGAATTATAAGAAAAATGGAGAAAAGTGTTGCCACAGTTATTGAGTACATGTTCGTTATATCAGAGTTGTTAAGAAAAAATGATGTGGTAGGTAAGTGGAGAGTAGCTCATAAACACACGTCAGTGTCCATCAGAGTTTCAGAGTAAGACAAACAAAAGGTTTTAATTTGATAGAAAATACCAAACTGAGAAATATGTGAGTGTAACTGCCGAGTCTGTGAAATTTAGGGTTATGCAGCATAAACATCAATTACCAAGCCAATCAAAGACGATTAAGTCTTTCTGGGACAATCTGATGGATATTTAGTTTATAAATTATTTTTGATTCTTTCTAAATAATTTCTAGTTTTTAAGTTTTTTCTTAAAAACTTGAATAAACAAATATAACATACTTAATAAATGTAGCAAGTAACATTTTCTCCTTAATAATGAGAACCAAATTGCATCGGTCCGTCTTGAAAATGTCCTTGTAATTTACAGCTTAATACTGTTATTTTAAGGCAATTATGAGGACAGCTTCCAGGTAATTAACTGGTAAATGCAGCATCTACTCCTTTTACATCACTGAAAAAAACTGAATCTATATTTTTCATTTCAAAAATTTGTTCCTAGTAGATAAAAGATCACTCATACTTCACTGAGAAGTGTTTGTGCACTGGAGGTTTCAAGTTTCCACATCACACTTGCATAAGTTGCTTATTTACCAAACTAGTTGTGATGACACTAAATCATGTTTGTATAATCACATCTTAAAATCAGGTTCAAGGTGAGCAGCGAGAAACTTTCCCCCCTCAGCAGATGAATGTTTAAAAACAGCCCTCACCCCTGCTCTGGCCGTCACAGTCCGGGCCAACAAAGACCTGCATGCATACGAAGGTCAACAGCGCCCTCTGCAGTTTGGGACTAGGTGTGTAGAGCAGCGGGCCGAAGGAGGTGGGGTCCCACACATGTAGCTG
This sequence comes from Seriola dumerili, assembly GCF_002260705.1. Classification (NCBI taxonomy): domain Eukaryota; kingdom Metazoa; phylum Chordata; class Actinopteri; order Carangiformes; family Carangidae; genus Seriola; species Seriola dumerili. The sequence goes on from NW_019174307.1 coordinate 17,802,181, forward strand.
GTAGGAATGAGCCGTCAGGACATCGCACACACCCAGAAAAGCCTAAAGCAGAAAAATGAGAAGAAGTTATGAAGGCCACAAGAATGGTGCCATCACTGCCAAAAGCAACACCTGCTGCTGACCTGCTGCCGCACACCGTGGTCAGAGTGGGAGAGACAGCGGTGACTCCTCTCACAGAACAGACGCAGCTGCAGCCTCTGGGCCACAGCCTTCTCCTGCAGTACAAACACACACAGGGCTTCAGTCAGAGGCGAGTGACGAGTGACAAATAGTTCAGCATTTCAAAAAGGGAACAGGGAAGCTAAAACTGCAGACTCAGTCACACTTAAAAACTCTGTCTGTGGCGCGCTTTGCATACCCAAACACACTGTATGCTCTTCATTAGTCACCCTCACCCACCCTCACCCTTACCCCCACCCCACCCTACCCCACCCCACCCTCCCTGCTTTTGTGTCCTCTGTGCCGTCTGTCTTCTTGTTTACTTAACATTTGTCCCATCCATTGCCTGGACGCTGAAGCTCAAAAATGTCACCTGCTGTACATGAGACTTTAAAGTTGGCCTACTAATGCAGCCACTTTACAGCTGAGACTACTTATCAGTTTATATTCACCATTATTGATAACACAATAAAATCATTAAAAACATACTTTTTTTTAAGACAATACTTTTGAGTTCTTTCCATCTTCTCCTCCATGTTTGTTAAAATAACAGTTTTACCCTCTCATTTGATGATTGTGTCACTTAACGATAAACTGTTTTGCAATCAAAAACCACAAAGCGGGTTATGTTTGTTTTCCTTTTTATGTGCTGTGCTCAGAGCTCTTGCAGAAGATCTCAATGAGGTTACCTATATTGATTATTTTAGGAATATATTGTATATAATGGTTTTCCATTAATGTGAAGGAATTTTATATTTTTATGATCCAAATTTATGCTGGAGTTAAGAAGCAGATGTAACTCACTCTGGAAGTGAGAGCTTCGCCGCTCGTGTTGAGAGACCAGAGTGTGAAGTAACAGAGACACTGCAGAACTTCCAGCAGCACCTTCAGACAAAAGGGAGGAGAACAGACGGAGCGACACTGAGGACAGTTATAACAGAAATACAGTGGACAAACAAGTTCAAAACACTTGTACGGTGTTAAGTTGAATTATCAGTGGCTACATGAGGTTGTTCAGAGGACAGTGATGTACCTCAGGTGGTGCTCCTCCCTGGCTGCTCTCCGCTGACAGGAGAGGAGAGAGCAGCTCAAACAGACTCCACTGAGAGAGGTTGTGACAGCTACAACGACACGGAGAGAAGCAGCCGATATGAACGGCACATAAACACACATCACTGGCAGAATGGTGTAAGCTCACACTTCATCGTGGATAAATCTCAATTCTTACTTGTGGAAAGCTCTGAGCTTCTTCAGCACCAGTAAAATTTCTTTAGTTTTCTCCTCATCAGCAGAGAAACAGTCACCCTGCAACAGACAAACAGGAACAGGCTCCTTATTCTTTGCCTACATGGGTGCTGCCTGTACACCAGTGTAAGGTGCTGCCTGTGCACCAGTGTAAGGTGTTGCCTGTACACCAGTGTAAGGTGTTGCCTGTACACCAGTGTAAGCAGTTACACCAGAGTGATTTTCCTCTTCATATTGTTTCATTTGAAGGATTCGGGGCCTGGAGGTGAAAGCCTCCAGTGTTTTACAAGAGAGAAGAAGCAAAAAGTTGATAAAAATCAGGAAAATGTTCATTATTTTTTGTAGCAGAACTATCGAATGACCCATCAAACCTTTCCAGAGGAGTCCTGATTTCTGTCATTATTCCTGTCATAATTCCTGTCATGCCATTAGGCTCATTTGTAAATACAGAACATATTTATATATATAAATTCACTCCTCGAAAGCACACATATGTTCTGTACACACACATACTTCTGGCCACACAGTGAAACGGTGCACCTCACCTTCAGTGAGTCCTCCAGCAGGACTGACAGTTGGTCCACCCAGGTCTGGACCAGAGAGTCTCTGGCAGCCCGGGCCATAGAGCACCAGGTCGTCTCCTCCGCACACAGACTGAGGTACGAGCGGGCCGCTGCCTCCAGAACAGCGGGGCCTGAGTGGAGGTCCAAAACAGCTCCCATCCCTGCCACCAGGCTGGACACTGCCTGAGGGAGAGGACGGGAACAGCACCAGCTCATTTTAAAATTTGCTGACTGTGACATTTCGTGACAGCTGATAATAAGTCGGGCAAATGTCCTGACAGTGCCGGAAAAAGTAGTTGATTATCTGATGACTTAATCAACATAAAACCAATTAATGGTGATTTTAATCAATGATTGATCATATCAAGTAATCTATCTAAAAATACAAAACATGCTCAGTACAGCCACACAGATGTGAGAAGCTCAAGGCACCACATTTGGTCATAGTGTTTTGACATTTTATAGACGACATGATGAATAATCTAATGAAAAAAAATAATTAGTAGATAAATCGATAATCAAACAAGAAAAATAATTGCCCTGGTTACAGAGGCTTAGATACTTTATTTGTCCAACGTTGTGATTTCAGCTAAAATTAGGGTAATTTCACCATTAAAATTTTGCCCATAAATACATAAATACCATTGCAGCCTTGAGCCATGAGAAATGTTCTCAGCATTACCTCTATTACCTCAGTTTTCATAAACATCTGTAATCACCCATTCAATCAATAACAGTGTTTCAGTAATGTATTTTAAATTTCAAGATCACACTGAAGTTTGATTTCATGGCTCCAATGCTTTGGCCTAAACTCTACAGAGTTAATAGTGATGTTAAAGATGAGGGAAGTGTGTCACCCCATTCATTTCTCATTTTTCATTTCTCATGTTATTGTTTGTAAGTTGAAAGGCTGGGAACCAACCTGTGAGTTTTCAGCCTCAGGACACTCGGGGAGGAAGTACTGAGGAATCCTCATCAGGGAAGCAACAATGTCCCGGCTACTGGAAAACTGCATCAACACCAACAAAGAAGAGAAACGATAGGGAGTGTAATGCTCAGCGTCTGATTGTTAGGTACAGAAAGTTCTCCAAACAAAATTAAATATAATAACTAAACTGTGTGGGATAAATACCTTGGACAGTAACTTTGGAAGCACCACGAGGAGATGTTCAGTCAGCTTCGCACAGTCATCACTCTGAATTTTCTTTTCTCTGGCGCTCATTGCCTGGGATGTTAAAATACGAGTATACAAGTATATAATCAAGTAAAATATAATTCAAAACTTGCATGATCCAATATTCATATTAAAATATATTAAAAGTGATGCCATATTTATCTGTAACTTTGTTTTCAAATTTGGAACATTTTCCTCCTCTGACCTTCTTTGCTCCACTCCTCCCGGGCAGGGCTGGTCCCTCTGAGGCCTGACGCACCGACGCCACCAGGACCTCTACAAGCACTGCTTGTTCTGCCAGTGTAAGACCTACAAATATACACACACACACACACACACACAGTGATGACTGCTGTAGACTTTATAGATGTGTTGTGCAAAATCTGGTTTATTCTTCTGAAAAGGTTTTTAGGAGCTTTTACTTATTAGGTATTTAGATAAAGATATTTACACCCTGTGTGGCTGCCCTTACTAATCAGTATATACTGTAGGGTGTTGGGCGATGAAGCTATGGCCACCAACACACACATTTTCTTACCTGGACCGTGTGAGGAAGGGTCCTGCAGCAGTATGGATGTGAGCGCGGCCCAGTCCTTCAGCAGAGCTCCGGCACAGTCCCACAGACCGTCCACCAGGTACACCACATGTTTGTGCAGCTGCAGGCGCACACAGACATGTTAGTTCATCCACGTCAGGGAAGAGAAACACATACAGCATCATGATATGAACACATACAAAGGTCCTCTATGACACAAGGTGTCAGGTTGAATTGGCAGAGCCAACATATTTCACCTCAGACTGCTGGTAGAACTGCAACAGAGCCTTCAGTCTGGCATATGTTTGCTGTTTATGTGCCTCCTCCTCATTTAGTTCATCCTGAGTATCAGCTGCAGGAGCTACAGTGTTGAGAATCCTGAGAGAGACCAACAATATCCAGGTAAACACTAACAAACACTTGCTGTTTGTTTTTTTGTTTTTTTTAAGTGATGCAGGTCGACATACCTTGAGAAGAGCAGCTCCCCTGCGGTGGCTGCGAGAGGTCGCTGTGAAGAGTAAACAAACTGGAGGAGCTGCTTGTAGTCCTCTGGACTGAGCACATCATCAGATGTTCTGCAAATCATTAGAAGTTATGCAAACAGTAGGAAAACATGAAGGATAGCTAGAAGAGGATAAGAACAACAAACATGATGGTGACTAACTTGGAGATGAGAACCAGTAGTTTCATGGTCTGCACTGCCACTTCATTGTCCTTATCCAGCGTCATGGAGATCATCCGCTCCTGGAACACCAACAGTAAACATCATGCATGAACACAAAGAACCATAATCCATGATGCAGCTTTAAGCAGGTTTGGTTACCTTGAAACGGCTGGTGAACAGGTCTAGTTTGGGGAGAAGCAGAGGATCTCCATACAAACCCTGCAAACCTAACACACACTTGAGACGCACATCTGGTATCTGAAAGATGATGCACATCAGCACATTGGTTTCACATACACTAAAGAGCTTGTTTAAAATTTTCATAAAACATTTCTAGCTGTGATCTCCAGGTTCAGTGCAAAGGATGGCGCTTTTTTGTGCTACATCAGATTATGTTTGTGTTTCGTCTTTGCTGTCACTGACTTTGTCGTTCATCATCCAGCCCATGTATTTGAGGTAGCTGTCATTGAGAAAAGCAGAACTGTAGAGCTTCATCCACAGACCCAACTCCTCCACACAGATAGAACGGATTTCTGGAAGAACATCACTGCACAGAAACACAGAAACACACACACACACACACGTTAGCTCCAAACTGAATTGAATGATACTGCAATGCACATAGACTGTCAGAGAAACTGTGAAGTTATTTTACCGATATCTCTTGAGAAAAACTCCTTTGAAGATGATATCCATCATGCTCTCTATCTCCACCCTCTTCTCCTGCAGCTGGAGGAGCATGAGGAAAGGCCCCACAGAGAGTAAGATGCGACGTATTCACAGAGAGCAAAGATCAAATCTTTTCAGTTCCCCTCTACACGGTTAGGTACAAAGAGATGTGTCTTACCTCTGTGATCTTCTTCTGTACTCTCTCCAGCTGCGGTGTGCTTTTCTGCCTCATGGTCTTTGTCTTCTGCACCTTGTACAGTTTTTGACTGTTTTCAATCCCGACACTCAGACTCAGAGCCACGCCCACCAGAGAGCTCAGCAGCTTCATCGCTTATAGAGATGTCACACACATCAAAAACCCAGAGTACATATTAGTTTATTTAATACATTTACGAGTCTGTGTGTACGTGCGCGTTTGTCTTTTCTGTTCCTTACCTGCGAGCGTGCAGGTGTGTCGGAAGGCTCGTACGTAAGAATCGGACAGCTCTGTGAGCAGTGAGATCAGTGTGTTCATCAGGTAACCGTCAAAGATGATGCTGCGCTGACACTGAGCCACCAGCACCGACACGAACTCGCAGAACTCAGAGTGGAACCAGCGACCGTACGGGCCAGACTGTGTGAGAGGATACTCCACACTTTCCTACAGTGGAGGAGGAGGAGGGGCAAGCCAGTCACTTAAAAGTCTCAATAACTTTGAATCTTTACTTTCCTAATATGAAAGAGTATGTTGGGGTGGAGATCACACAACGAAGGATTATCAACCAGGAGAACACAGGAGTTGTATTGACAGGAAGAGCAGAAAGGTGTGCTGTGTGAGGCAACCTTCATAATTTATATGTTCCTGCAGTAAATACCAATCTTGGTAAGACAGCTTTCAGATATCACGCCCAAACTTGTCTGAAATAATTTACAAAGCAGACTGAAACTTAACGCGCTGAAACTGATATGTCGATTCAAAAATTTGTTGAAAAGTTTCATTGACTTGGGGTGTAAATGCTTTGCATAATCTTTTTTTTAACTACTATTACAGAATGCACTTATGAGCGTATAATGTGTCATCCTATTGTCTACCTGCTTGCGTATTTTTAAATATCTGATCGTTGTTTATATAAATTACATATCTGAATGTATATTTAAAATCACTGAAATTTTGTATCTCTGCTATTAAGATTTCTTTTTGTTACTTTTATTTTATTTTCTGTACTCAGGTCTCACTTGTAAATGAGATCTTAATCTCAATGTGACTTCCTGATTAAAAAAAGTATAAATAAAGTTTGTTGCTAGGCTGTAAACAATGAAGAAACAAACATAAGAAAGAAACGGGGAAAAAAGACAGTAGAATACAATAGTATTATGTAGTATAACTCATGGGAAGATTAATCAAACCATGCGGAGCTGCCTAATCACTCAGACCGTGAACAGCCTCCAGGTGTAAATGAGAGAGAACAGACAGACATGTAACTGCAACCGTGTGTTCCTGCAAAACAGGATTCATGCTCAGTGAATCTAACTCTGAATGAATAAAAGTAAAAGTAATGGTACACTGAGTCGAAGAGCTGACAACAAAACCACTCCCAGCATTCTTCTTATATTTACCTTCTGCCAATTTACTGTCACTAGATTCTAAGCCTTAAAACGTACACACTGTATAACAAGCTCACAAATCCCTACACTGGAAACGAAAAAAACTGAATACACGTTACAATCCAAAACGTTTCCATTCTACTCACTCACTCATCGTGTGGGGAATAAGTGACGAGGAAGTGATTTTAGACACAATCATGATTCAATACAACTTATATGTTTATCACTAACTGAAGAAATGTTTGGACAAAAACCCCAGGAGGAGGACGATAGATACATCAAATACATCAAACGTGTGCTACTGACCGTGTCCATGGGCCATGTGACTGTGAGGATCCATGGAAAGGCCAGAAACTTCTTGTACTGCAGACTGGCGACCTGAAACACACACAAACACACAGGTTCAGTTCAAAGTGTCAAAACTGATGCAACAGTGAGAGACGGAGAGATGGAAGATTGAAGACCTCCCACCTCGTCCAGCTCCTCGACCATCTTACTCATCACATCACTGTCCTCTTTGCTCTGACACATCTCTGCTGTGACCACGCCTGGGAGAGAGAAGGAAAACACAGATATGATTCTCTCTACTCTGCATGTGTGTGTGTTGGGCAGGTGTTTGCAGATGTGCGTGTGTGTTGACCGCTTGCCTTTGCACCCAGAGCACTGGATGAAGAAGCTGATGAGATCAAGGAGAGAGGAGTCTCTGTCCGTCACATACGCCTCAACCCAGTCATCTATCACCGCCTGCTCCAACATCACAGAAGAGTCAGACCGAGTTTGTGTTAATGTTCTGAAAATATACCAGAGAATATCAGCTTATCCTGGCTGGTATCTTCAGGTGTTTTTATGTTGAGGAAGTGGGCTCATTCTTGTTTTATTTGAATATCCTGAGTGCATATTAATGTGCACATAAACCTACCAACAGAATGATTAGCCGCTAACACTGGTTAGCTGATCTGAGAGGCTTTGAGGTTTTAGTTTGGAATAACAAAAAGGTTAGAAAAATCCAGAGCAGTAATCTTAGATGTTTTATGAAAGCAGGTTTCCATTACAGAGTCTTATTATCTTACCTGCATGGCACTCCTGCCCATGGTGATCACCTCAAACAGGGTGACGGCCTCCACATGCCTCCTTTTGCTGTGGCTGCCTCCTGCTCTGTTAACACTGCTGCGGCTGGCTCTGGCACTTTTGCGTTTGACATTCTCTGAGCCCTTATGTGCTCTTTTCCTTCTTCTCTGTTCGTTTCGAAAATGGAACAATTCAGAAAGAGAATAACGATGCGTGTGATGACTCATATATGAATGTGTGCTGCAACCCAAAGTGGCAGAATACACATTTATGAATGAGACTCCTCAGCACTGAAGTGCTTTATTGATCAAGTTGCTAATTCAAGAGTCAGTCAGGCACTTCACCCCTCCACCTGGGCGCGAACAAGCCACATCAAACTTTAGCAGCACTTTGGTGAAATAGCTGCCTCACTTCATTTATTATTAAAGATTAAGTGGCCACTTAAGATCCATCGCTGACAAAAACATCAATAATGAGGAATATTAGAATATTTAGGGCTTCAGCTAACAATTACATTATCCGTCATTATCAGTTAAGCTGCTGATTATTTTTCTACAACCCTGTTTCCAAAAAGGTTGGGACAAACAATGTGAGTTGCAAAACATTGAAAGATATTTCATTGAAAATAGCTCAAAGACAACATCAAATGTTGAAACTTTTTTGAAGATATGTCCATTTTGAATTTGATGCCAGCAACACGTTTCAAAAGAAGTTGGGACAGGGTCATGTTAACCACTCTGTTTCATCACCCCTTCTTTTAACAACGCTCTGTAAATGTTTTCCCAGTCTTTCTTGATGTACTTTTTCAGTTGCTCTACAGTTTGGGGTCTCCTTTGTCATATTTTATGTTTTATAATAAGCCAAACATTTTTCAATGAGTCACAAGGCAGGACTGCAGGCGGGCCAGTTTAGCAACCCGACTCTTGCACTAGGAGCCATGCGGTTGTAACACTGCAGGATGTGGTTTGGCATCGTCTTGCTGAAATAAGAAAGGCCTTCCGTGAAAGAGACGTCGTCTACTTGGCAGCATATTCCGCGCCAAAACCTGTATATGCCGTTCAGCATTAATGGTGTTTTCACAAATGTGCAGGTTACTCGCGCCATTTGCACTAATACACCTCCATACCATCACGGAGGCTGGCTTATGAACTGTGCGCTGACAACAAGCCGGATAGTACCTCTCCCCTTTTAACCCGGAAGACGCGGCGTCCATGATTTCAGAAAAGAAATTCAAATTTTGACTCGTCAGTTTTCCCCACTTCGCCCCCCATCTTGAATGAGCTCGTTTCTGGATGTGGTTCATATACGGTTTCCTCTTTGCATGGTAGAGTTTCAACTCACAATTGTGGATTCAGCGATGAACTGTGTTCACAGACAGCGGTTTTTGGAAGTGGTTTCCTGAGCCCTTGCAGTGTTGTTCACTGGAGACTCGTTTTTAATGCAGTGCCGTCTGAGGGCCCGAAGACCACGGCCATCCAAGATTGGTTTGATAAATGTTTTAATGATATTAGGTACTGTAGACAATGAAATACCCAAATTCTTTGCAATTTTACGTTGAGAAACATTATTCTTAAATTGTTGCACTACTTGCCAGAGCAGTCTTTCACAGAGTGGTGAACCCCTCCCCGTCATTACCTCAGAAAGACTGAGTCTCTCTGGGACGCTCTTTTTATACCCAATCATGTTACTCACCTGTTGCCAGTTAACCTAATTAACTGTGAGATGTTCCACCAGGTGTTTTCTTTTAGCATTTCACAACTTTTCCAGTCTTTTGTTGTACTGTCCCAACTTTTTTGAAATATATATAAATATTATATATATTCATATAATTGTCAAAAACAATAACATTTCTCAGTTTCAACATTTGATATCTTTGTGTTATTATCAATTAAACATGGGATTTAAATGTTTTGCAAATCATCACATTCTGTTTCTATTTACGTTTTACACAACGTCACAACGTTTTTTGGATGCAGGGTTGTAGATAATCAACTAATCATCAGAATCATTAGTCAGAAAATAGTGAAAATGCCAATGAGAAATTCCTTGTTTTATCTGAGTAACATAAATAAATTCAGTTTATTCTCATGTATGACAAAGAAAAACAGCAAATCCTCACATTTAGGAAGCTGAAATCAAATAATGTTTGAAAGTCTGTTTAATTATGTTTAAATGATTATCAAAATAGTTACAGATCAATCCTCTCTGAAGCAGCTAATTAACTGACAAATCATTTCAGCTCTAAAATATCCAGACAACTTGTTTTTCCCACTCTGACTTGTCAAAATATCTTCCATGAAAAGGGCCTAGTTTGATCTACAGCTACAAACAGTATCAACATAATGGCGTCATATGGTTCTGCATTATACTTCCCCTCCCTCATGATACTGCTCTTCAACTACTACTCTCCTTGTCACACTAGAGCAAGAATCAACTAGAAACGGTTTCACAGTTAGACAAAAAAACCTACCACACTTTTTCGTCTATTCTCATTCCCCGACTCATCCTCTGAATGATTGACAGCACCAGAGGAGTTTGCCTCATCATGGGAGCTCTTACTGGGAAACAAAAACATGAAATTAGACTGAATGAATAAAAAATATAGATTACTATTCAAGGACTTTCTATCAATTAACAAGATAAATTGTCTGTATTTTGGTAGTAGATGCTTACTTCTGCTCTGAGGGCCTGGATGCAGCTGTGGCTGAGGGCTCTGGTATCATCTCACTCCTCAGATTTTTACACAGGGCTCAGGTGTGTGTCTCTGCATCTGGAAATACAGCACGATCAGTGTTTGGTCTGAGAGTTAGGGTAAAAAGAAAAAAAGGATTTCTGATCAACATTAATCCTGCATCTCCATAGAGAGAGGAGGTTGCTATGATCATGAATATCTGGGCAATTATGACCACATGTCCAGTCTCAGGGGTGGGTTGCTCAATCTGTAAAGCATTGATACTGTCGCTATGAAGGCTTGTTTTGAGTATCAATACAATGTCAATAAGATCAATACCAATAACATGAACTCTTCTTAACGCTGTTGTGTGCCTGTTTAGTTGACAGAATTCACATAATGAACGTTTGTTATTTACATTGTTATTTGTTATTATAGTCATATGTAAAAAGGAAATAGTAAAAACAAATGGTTGGCAAATTAATTTATGTTAGCCTGTTCATAATGCACTCACTTAGGACTGCCTTTATTTTCGCAATTGATTAATGTGACAATTATTTTTTTGATTACTCAATTAATCATTTTGTCTATTATATGACAGTAAACAGTGACAACATTCCTGTTATATAATTTCCAAGTGTCTCATTTTGTCCAAAATCCAAATACATTCAGTTTACCATCATGTGTGACAAATTAAAGCAGCAAGTCTTCACATTTGAGAAGCTAGAAACAGCCAATATTTGACATTTTAGCTTTAAAAACGACTAAAACAATCACTTGTCCATCAAAACATCTCGGTTAATCGGTTCATCGTTGCATTCACCTCATAAATCATGGAATATTTCTTTATTACATGAGCTCTTTTTAACAGTTTTAACAGTGATTGTGGCCCTAGGCTCAAAATCAAATGGTGTGGTATAACCCGGCTCTACTCTCCAGTGGGAGAGGGGGGTCACAGGGTGGTTGCATGCCCCTTCCACTGGGAGGAGCTGGTCTGGCTTTAAAGGGTTGCTCAAGGACACTTAGACGGAGCAGGTTTTGGTTCCCATGGGAGTTGCATCTCTGTTCAGCAATTTATTTAGCTACCGCATATTTTTACACAAACTGAAGTATCAGTCATCATTTCCTGAAGTAGTCCTGAGGTGAGTACAATGTCTAACAAAGATTAAAGCTGACCGGCCGGTAAACAGACATCTCAACCGCTCCCAAACTTTTCACACTTACCCTCTTTACATTTCTTCATTCTTCCGTCACGTTCACTGATGTGTGATTTTAAATCCGAAAGCTGTCAGACTAATAAAACCCAAACACCTCAACGAATTTATCCTCCTTGTTTTCCCCAGCTCTCACAGTCAAGTTGACGGACAGCCTAACCCCTCCCGATTGGCTGGTATGCCGAAGCGGACTTATGTGATTGGGTGTCCTGAACCGTCGCTCATAATTAAGTCCCTCCCCCCGCCGACTGTCACAGACAGTCGCCGTCCGGTTTGGTTTTGTGCATACCCCAGCAGCACTGTAAACATCTGTAGGAAACTTCACACGCATGACACATTAGCTTCAGTAGGTTTACGTGAATCATAGGCTCATAATGCTTTTATACGGCCTCAGTAAACTCTAATCCAGCTCACCATGTTGTAGCCTGTCCCTCCTGCGTTTACTCTAGTGCAGAATATCCCACAGACCTGACTCTGAATGTGCCTCTTTCGTGTTTTAATTAACCAGGAGTTGTTAATTCAGAAGGGAGCTGTCATGGTATTTCCTGATTTAACATGTTGCAGGAACTGAACAGCAGGGGGAGCCATTTACATATCAAAGGCTCACATTTTTTTCTAGTCTGCCTAAAAACAATAGTCAGGCGCCCTTATAATCACTTCAACAAGGGTTCGCTTGTTGTGATCATTCCTCCTCATAAGATTCCTTCTTAATGCACCTTCATTGTAAGTGATGTAAGACAAAATCCACAGCTCTCTTTCTGCGAAATAATACGTTTCAAATTTTATCTCAAGTTAATATGTTATTTATTATTTATACTAAGTTAATATGAGGCTTTTGTTATAATCAGTGATCTATCCCTTCATCTCAGCTCAACAACACAGTTCACAAGGACACAAAGAGGGATTTTTTTTTAACTAAAAACACTGTGGACCATGCCCACTTGGTTGGTTGAAGGGATTGTGTAATGGTCACTACAACCAGTAAAAAGGATTACAGCAAGCCAAACCTGTTCCAATGAATACATGGGCACGTGACTACTGTTTTTAAGACAGACTTGAAAAATGGTGACACTATCCTGCAAGTTTACAGCAGTGATTTTGTTCTCTCCTTGCTTTACAATTTCCTACTTATACTTACATACTTTTACTTTGCTGCTATCTGCTGTGGCAGCAGCATCACATCAAAGCCAGTGACACCAACAAACTGAACAAACTGACCAGGTAGGCTGGGGGACTTCTCTGGAGCCACTCGAGTTGGTTGTCGGGATATCAGATTAATCTGATCTTTCAAGGTTCGTGCGGCTCTACAAGATGGTGCCTCAAGATTAGCTAATTATGCAGGTACCTCAATTACTTTCATAGTACAGATCTGCACTTCATTAAATCACCACAAACTGCCACAAAGATATTTACTTGGCCTCGTTGTGGATCCATGACTGCTGAGTTAGAGCAGCACATATTATTATGTCCTGGATTTAAATTTAGATTTGTCATCTAAACATTCAATCTGTGAACTGCACTCTAGCATCAAGATTAGTGATGCTGTTTATGCCAAATTCATTCCCCACCTATGCCATGTAAATCCAAACAAAAATCTAAAATTTTTTGCCTCTTTTTATGTGGCAGTAGAGGAAATTAGTCATTGTCAGAATTTGTTGTGTTGTGGTTTCAGAGTGATGGAGACAGAGAACAATTCGATTCAAAATCTGATGCAGATGATTTATTTTCCTGTGCAACTTTCATGTTTCCCCTGAAATGATGTACAAATGGCTTGATACAATAAATAGTGAATGTAGCTGCTGTGAATGAGGAGAAAAATTCCCCGGGGGAGTATGTCCCCTGAATATAGACTGTGCCCTCCGCCCCTGGGCAAATGCTTTGAGCAGCGAGTCCCCGGTTCATCTTTCGGCCAGCCAGACTCTTGGCTGCATGTCATTCCCCTACTCTCTACTCCTGCATTCCCTGTCTCTCCACAATGTCATGTCAAATAAAGGCATAGTTGTGCACCTACACACACACCTATGTACAGCCGCAACAATTAGTCGATTAATTAACTAGAAGATCAAAAGAAAATTAATTAGCTGCTTTTCTTTGTCACATCTGATGGGATATTTTTGGGTTTTGCATGGTTGATTGAATAAAATAAGAAATCTGAATACAAAATCTGGGAAACTATAGCAGGCACATTTTATGCAGAATGATTCATTGATTGATCAGTAATGAAAATAATCTTTAGTTGCAGCCATACACCTGTGCTTTACTTGCCATGACAGGTGAAAATGTCTGCCTTAAAGATCTGTTCTTCGAGATGACCACGTCTACCTGGTGTAACCAAATTGTCTGAAGTGAGGACGTACACATTACCATGACAGGCGTAGACAAAACACACCTCCTATTGCATTCAATTTTATTATTTCATGTAAGGTTAAAAAAAATTATAACAGTAGTGCAAGGAGGGATTCAGCAAACTTACATTCATTTCTAAACAACTGACTCACTGTAGGGGTTAATATTGGCCAGATTGAGGAGGGCAATATAAAAACCTAGATGATTTGTAAATGAAGAAGGCTTTCCAATCCCACCACCAATCAGTTGAATTGACTTGTGTAGCACCTTTTCACAGTCATAACAACATCAGTTCATTCAGAAGCAGGAGACTCCTGAACAAACCCGGTGCATCATAACGTCAGGGTTCCTAGAAACAGAGGAGTTCGTCAGGGTGAGTCAGGACAGGAACTGGGACATGAAGGTCACAGCCTGGTGAAGGTCCTCCGTCAGCTCCTCGGGTAGAGACAGCACCACCGATGTCAAGCTTTGAGTTATTTCTAATATCCTACAAGCAGAATAATACACGGCTGTTATCAGGTTGCTGCATTAATCATCATCTCCTCCATCTCCTCCTGAACGTTTGCATATTAACTCACCAGTTGATGTAGTGGGCCGCCAGCTGAGGTTCATGCCTGGAGCCTTCGTCTATCACTAGAGACTGTTTCATCTGTTTGAAGTTGGCCTCAATATCTTTCTTTATTTCAGAGAAGACCTGAATTCCTCTGAAAGAGCTGATAACTTGCTGCAAAAAAGAGATGGTAAAAAAATCAGTTGAAAGGAGAACATTTTTTAAAAAACAGGGCATTATTGAAAAGAGGAAAATTGTGATTTATTCTCCTCACATATATAACTGAGAGCTGGTGGGCGATGTATTTATGACTTCCAAGGTGTCTGATGTCTTCCTCTAGCTGTTGACTCAGCACCAAGAGCTGGTTCAGTTTGGCAATGTGGAAGAAGTATTCTGCAACAGAAACAGGAGTTGCACTCTTTTGGGAACACAGGAATGTGTTTTCATCATGTAACTAACCTGCAAGGAGGGAGTGGTCTTAACTATGTTATTTTGGTAACTGCAGGGCATCCACATGTAACATGATAAGCACGAAAAGATTGTACATTATTACTGTGCAATATCCAGAGGTTGTGCAGGATGTCCAGGCTTTCATTACCAGCAAATGCATTTCTTCAATTAGAAACACAATTTTGCTAGCAGTTTCAAAGGCTTTCATAAACTTATGCATGTGATACCCTGTGATTAAAAATTAAAACAGACTGAAAAATGTATCTTCCTCCTGGCGCTGCAGGATGGGGATATATTTCTTCTCTCACCATCCATCGGCGGCCTCTCCAACATTTCCACGGGGCTGCCTTGAATTAGGAACACCTCTACACGAGGAAACATTGCTGACAGACCCACTATGTCCAGGTAGTCCTGAGGAAACACAAAAACCAATTGATTTCTGGTACAATTATCTAAAATTCAAGTTGATAATGCTTTATTTTACCTGTCTATTATTTCCCAATAATTAAGGAAATAATTAAGGACATAATTTAATAGGGTTCTGTTTAGTGTCTGATGTGATACCTCCAGCTGTGGCATAGGCTTTGGTAGATGTTCAAGGCACTGCAGCATCTGGTCAAGAATCTCTGATCCTTTAAGAATAAAGCACAGAAATGTCAAACATACAGGAGCTACTCAAGTCAAATGAAACTCTGTGATTCTTTGCCACTTTCACCTTGAGCCTGGAAAGTGTCTGACTCCTCTGGGCTGCAGCCTTGTCCTAACTGCTCCTGGAACTGTGACATAGAAAGTATGAGTCACAGGAAAAAAAGGAGGCACGTCTATACAGAGCGATGCGAAATGCTTAAGAACACCGAGACAGACACAGTGGACATGAAATCAGCTTATACAGTATGTCTTGGGATTTTGAGGCAAATCGCATTTAAGCTGGCAAAGACCTTCTTGAGTCTAATGCTGCCTTTGAGTGCTATTGGGCGAGCATACAAAGACATTTGAAAGAGGTCAATAGTACAGGGGGGAAAAAAGTGGAAATGACTTATGGTTGGGTTTTGATTCAAGCAGCTTGATGTGAATTATGGTGTAGCAAATTGAAAAACCTTAGATGAAAAATAAACTGACCCTGAGACTGGGCCCCCCTTTAACAGCTCATAAACATACTTAACAATGTTTTATTAACTTTATACCTACAGTATATGCATATGATTTTTACTGTTCCAGAAGTCAGCTACAGAAAATGATGCAATACTTCTGTTTGGGTAGAAACATCAGCTTAAAACATGGTTAAATGGAGAAGAAGTTAATATGCTGTATCTCTGTGATTTGTTTTGACAGTACTTTGTTTGCAGCATTACCCCTCCCATATCTTAAATAAGTGTATTTAGGACTATTACTGGACTTCTGCAAAAGTTTGTTCATAATTCATAAGACAACTCACAGGGAGTTAGACCTTGCTGGATAATGTACATTTATTTTAATGACATTTATTTGTCAGTGAATAACTTATCTAGTATCAGTGAATAACAACCTCATCATATCATTATTCATTGTTATTTTCACACACACAACAGTGAGGTCTGTGGGACCCTGGACAATGAGTAATTACAGCTGATGCCAACATAAACACAAGGGTTGAAGGAGATGGTAAATGCCTCCTGAGTGTAGTTGTATGGACATTAATTTGTACATCAGCTCAATGTCAGTGTCAGTTTCATAGAACATGATCTATGGCTAACATTAGCTGATATAATTAAGACACTGCACACCCTGCTAACTGCCTCTTGTTTAATGGCTGTGTATAGTGCATTAGATGCCTGTTTATTTGCTTTGGTTTCGCTGATGGAGATGCACTTGTGGTTAACTAGTTTTTGATGGAACACGTGACTTTTACTTACATTTTTTCCTGACAGTCAGATATAAATTGATGCAAACTGAGGAGAAAGTGGTGGGGATGAATGTGGGCTTTGTCAGCTAAGGTGAAGGGGATGCATTTGGTGCTCAGGTTACTCTACCTGCTGCATCTGTGCCCTGATGAGGAGGTCCAGTTGCCCACAGAGACACAGCATCTCCAGGCCCACCTGCTCTGGACCCAGCTGAACAGGCATCAGAGATCTCTTCACCTGTAGCTCCACTAACCACAAAGCAAATCCACATCAGTAGGCCTGTCTGACAAACCCCTCCTTTCCCTTCACCCCTTAATAAACACAAAGCGCATCCTGTGAAACAATGTGCATATGTCATGGCTCCTGCAGGTCCAAGGAAGGATGGTTGATGGACACTGAAGGGGAGTGGTCAATGTGTTGAAATGAGACGGAGCCCGTTTCCGCAGGACGCACTCCTCCGAGTGGTAATTTAATCTGAACACTTGAAACGTTTCCACAAACAGCGAGATAAAAACGAGCGGGTGATGCAGGGACTTACCTTTGAACGCTTCATGGTAATCGCACGGCTGACAGAGCGGCTCTGATGTGCTTACTGCCATATCTGACTGGAGCCGGCTGTGATTATCACACCTATTCACCTAAATCTGTCCCGCTGATAAAAGCCATATGAAGCTCGTGAAAGCGCGGGCAATAGCCTGGTCGAGGCTATAGAGAAAAAAATAGATAAGAGTCTATTTATTTTATTTCATTTGGTCGGAATTATCTATCGCAAAGGGTGCGTTCGAGTGTCAAACGTTCAGGCAGGGTGAATAAACGCCGACACAATCTCTCCTCATCCGTAATTCGTCGTTTCCTCGCAGGTGACGATGCTCACACACAGCGGCAAGGTGATGAATACATCCATTACCCCCAGGTAGATCCATGAAGCTGATGAAACAAGAGTAAAAAAAAAAACAAACACCCAAAACAATGCCCACGCCCTTTGCAACAACAGTCGTGCAGTAACCGTCTGTGATTTGCAGTTTTGAACGCCCCTCGCCCCCCCTCACACAGACTGAGGACCAGCCTTACACAATGATGTCATGTTTTAGGGATGAGGAGCAAAGCATCACTTGGTTGGGATGCACCTTATAAAGCAGAGGTGTTTTCCATAGGTTTGTTGTTTCCACAGTACTAACAACCACAGACAAACCTGACCTATAGTGGTGGAAAGTAACCAACTACATTGACATTTTCAGGTACTCATCTCATGTATTTTCATTTTATACTGCTTTGTATCTACTCTATTACACTCAGAAGGAAATGTACTTTTTACTCCTATTTATTTCCTATGCTTCACCTAACAATTATCATTATTGATGACTATGATTATTGATTCTGCTGATTATTTTCTCATATGTAAAAAAAACATTTAAACAAAACTAAAACCAAAGGTGACATCTTATTGTTTTTGTTTGACCAACAGACAAAAGAATGGCAGTGCTATGGGCTCACCATTATCTCCTATTGTGGCAGTCCTCTACATGGAAGTAGAAAGCAGGGCCCTGAATGCAACCTAGCTGCCGGGGGTGTGGGGTGCGGCTAACTTTCCCCCAGAGGGCCCTGCGACCAGCCAGCAAGCTAGCTGTAGGGGGAGGCCTTACTCCCCTGCACCTTAGGGTCAAATTAGTGTCAGCATGACTTTGATCTTGTAAAGTACTAATAATTTGTAGTTGTAAATAAATCTTTGTTAACCTGTAAAATAGATTTGCAAGTCCGTGCATGTGAAAAAAAATAGTGCTTATAGTGAAGAGATTGTATGCATTACTTTTGCAGCAATCCCACCATGTAAATAATAAAGGATTCACTTTCAGAAGAAAATTTTAAGTCTGCCCGCCGCTAATAAATTTGCAGTTGAAATTGTTTTAAATTGTGAAGTGGCATTCAATAAAATGTAAACACTGAATGAAGGTGAGTCTGTTTAAGTGGAGCTGTTGAGTGAAAGTGCAGAGAGGAGTCATAGAGTAAGATATGATGATATATAGCACTGTGGAGGGAGGCTATTGTTTTTTCTATTTTTCCTTTTGATGCTTAATGTACATTTTGTTGCCAGTACTTCTATACTTAAGCTTTTGGTGACTTATTATTTTCCTAGTGTTGTATTATTACTTTTACATGAGTAAATGAGCCGATTGTTTTAGCACTGCCAGTGGAGGATCCTCAAAGCACAAACCAGCTGTGGGCTTGGTTTATTAAATAGCAAAGTCAGACAAGATGTCTCAAATCTTTCAATCAAGACTCAAAATGCGTCTTAGTAAAATACAACTGGCTTATAAAGTTTGTCACAGTTTTACAGTATCCAAAGTGAAAGTTTGAAATAAAACTTCAGAGGTCTTGACAGCGTAAAGGCAAGAAGACATTTAAATAGTGTGCTAAGGAATATATCTCCTGATACTACAATAATATCAGTATGGCATTGTAAAAAAAAAAAGAAAAAAAAAAACAACTGAAGACAAGGCTCTAGCAAAATTCTAACTCACCTGATTCTTTTCAACACTCAAATATACAACAATGTACATTATTTTCGTAAACAACCATAATTTCAATAGATAATCTTGTTTACAAGTGCACCTCGAGGAAAAAAAATAACATTTATATCCTTTTGCATCAAATGCCCCCCTTGTCCGAGATCTACCTTAACAGTAAATCTTGTTTGTAAGCTTCTATCAAGAATAAAGACTGTGGGTCCACGACTGTACATATTGTACTCCCTTTCATAACAGTGATAATACATCAGGTCAAAAGTCCAGTGGTTGAAGCAGAAAGGACACATGCTGGATTTTGATGTCTTGGGACCACAGCTGTTACTCTCCTGTTTCTTCTTAGCTCAATGATGGACCTATCCTCGGTCTCAAAGGGACTCCAGTCGAGTTCCAGTACTGGTTCTGAATTTGTTGTTTCTACTGACGAGTGCCGGGGGGTAGAGTGAGGTTGGCCATCAGCTCATGAACAGATGTAAATATCGTACACTCACCTGAGAGAAAAAGAAAATAGTTAGAGTTAGCAAAGACATTTAGTCTAGATAACAAAACTGAATTTGATATCACTTATTCTGTAAATTATTCAGTGTTCATTAGCTGGGAGTGCAGTCTCTCACCCTGTCTTGCGGGGTGCAGCTCATTGAACCTCTTCAGGATATTGGAGACCATGAGTGCCGCAGCCCCAGACGAGCTGTGCTGTCTGGGGATGTCAGCCTGCTGAGTGAGGCCTGTGGCCATGTCGTACACAATAGGTACAATAATGCTCACTGGGTCCTGGGGCACTGGGATACGCTGGGTCAGCTGCAACTGTGAGCCAAAACAGATCACATACACAGGGTGAGGCTGGTTAATGTACTTCAAATGATGCTCCACAGGTACAGTGCGTAACCTTTGTCCTGGTTTTGCAAAGCTAATTATGAGGCTCTGCTGTGACTTACAAAGAAGAGCATCTTGGACTTGAGCACCACAGCGATGGTCCCAGGTGGTGCGATGGGAGGAGCACTGGGAGGGATGGTGAGACAGAACTGGACGTTCCACTTCAGCTGTCCAGCCTGGTCAGGGAACTGCAGAGAGAGGCAAGGCAAGATTATTTATACAGCATCTTGAAAACACAGAGGCAATTCCAAGTGCTTTACATAAAGTGAAGAAATGCATCAAGAAGTAAGAAGGATGATTAAACTATCATAAAGTACAGTGGAATACATTCACATACACTTCCACAAGTACAGTCTGTGCAATGTGCCACACTTACAGTACTGCAGTACACAGATGCACAAGATGGGTTCATCAAGGTGTATGGTGTTTTAAGGGGGGTACGGTGTAAAGATGTCGCCAAATAATTTTCTCATGTTCTACAGTTTGTGTAAAAATATATATTGAATATTTCAAAAAGATAATAAAAGTACTTAATCCCCCACATAAACTACCATGGCTCACACACTATCATAATTAAATACATGCAACTTATAAACAAACCAGCTACCCACCAGTTCCAGCTTCATGATGCGCACACAGTCCCTAAGGATGTTAGTGGGTGCCCCCAGCAGCTTTGTGAAGGCATTCAGAGTGTTGTATTTGAAGGGAGGACCAGCAACCTAAACAGACGACACCCGGAGAAGAATGAAAAATCAACATTGATGTAAAAAAGTGGATGATATTACCAAAAAAAAATAATAATCTAAATGCAAGATTGGGACCAGTCATCACTGTCAAATTAACAGACAGGAATTTTAATAGAAGAACTAAAACTTTGACTTTATATATAAGCTGAGAAAAACTTTTCCATATTATTCAAGTACGTGTTCGAGTAATTTATGAATCGGACCTTTAGGCACACGCTGCCTTTACATACCCGTGTCTCAAAGAACTTCTCCAGAACCTGAAGCTCCTCCTGGGACCAGGGACCGGTGTTTTCTGGAGTGACTTTGAGCTGCAACGTCTGGTAGTTCTTTGGGTTGAGAGCAACCCGGCACTTGAGCACATCCGTCTTGAACATTATCACCCCAGGCTCATTAGAGTTCACAATGGACAACTGGAAGAGCGTTGGCAGAGTAGGGGAAATAAGTGGAGAACACACAGCAAAATTTAAGGGAACCAGCAACAAAAAAAAAGCAATCATCCAATGTCCCTGGCAGCATGATTTGTGCAACACTCACGTTGGGTTCCTGCTGGATGATCCTCTGCAGGTGTCGTCTCATGATCACTGAACCCAGAAAGCGCTCCAGCGGCGAGCAGAGGTAGCTTCCTGCCAGGCCTGGCACCAGGCAGGGGGTGGGTGAGGGTAGCAGAAGCACATGCAAGGCATTGTGGGTGAGGATGGTAGGAATGGAGGCAGCCCAGGGGCGCTGAGGTAGCTTTCGGGGTGGAGGCATACTGGTAGGCATGACTTGTGAACCTAAAATGAAGAAAAAGATACACAAAATGCGTAAACACGATGTTTTGCATGGTAATTGAAGTGGTTACATAAATAGGATATAGAAGAAAACTTGTTTTTTTTTGTTTTTTTTTTTAATCATGTGAGGCAACACTGAGAAAGCAGAACTTACTGGTACCAGCACGTGGAGAATGAGGATCAGGGATCGGTGAGTGCAGCGACGGGTTACCGGGAGACATGCCATGGATCCTTGCCCCAGGAGAAGGCCCTGAGACCTGGGGTGAGCCGGGCCACTGGCCTCTATGGCTGGGAGACACCATGGCATATGGAGAGCTGGGGTCCAGAGCACCTAGGTTAAAACACGAGACAGCCATCAGGCACATAGCAACACTTAACATACAACAACAAACGCAGTGAGATGAATACACCACTGTGTGCCCACACTTTACACATTAGTTGTCATATGCTTGCTCGTGTCTGCAGCCCACAAGTGTCTAGTTCAGCCCGTTCCAGCCCTTGCCCAGCAGGCCAGAATTACCACCAGGCCACCCTTCTGCTTACCGTGGGGACTGGCAAAGCTGGTCTGACCCATGGCTATGCCCAGAGAGGACGGAGACGGGGTGGGCCCAAAAGGAGAGGGTGCCCTCAGAGCCCCACTAGGGGAGCCAGAGGCATGGATGTTCCCTGCATACACACACATACACACACCAAAGGGCTCGTCAGACTCAGAGGTTGACAAGTTCTCCACACACACACACACACACACACACACCACACACACACCACACACACACACACACACACACACACACACGCGCTAAAGCTGGGCGGAAGGGCTGTAGTCTCTGGCTGGCGGGCTGAGATGGCGAGGAATGGAAGGAGCAAGGCTAAAAGCATGCTTTGTTCCCTCTTAGCTGTGCAGTGTGTGCATGTTGCATGAAGAACACAACTGATCTCATGGTTTCAAAAAATTAAAATGGGCACACATGGTTGCTCTTCCTCATTCTCTCTGACATGCACACAATTTGCTCTTGCAGCAACTGCACAAGTCAGCAGGAAGGTTGGTGACAGTAATGTGATATATTCCAAAACAATGGTTTGTTGGTCATAATGCTCTATGGCAACTTAACAAGCTCAGATGACACAAACAATACAAGATATTATTCACACACTCACACTCTCTCACACTCACACACACACACACACACACACACACACACTTGGACAAATATCAAGTACCATGTTTGCCATTACCTGGTGACTGGGTGGGCATCATGGATGGTGGAGTTACATTAGCGTGGTAATTTGGTGGCGGTGAAGTGAGAGGAGGATATACACCTCCTGTACCCCCTCTCATTGTCTGTGGCTGCTGTGGAGCTTGCAGCTGGTTCATCAGACTGTCCATCACGTCTACGCCCACCGGTGAAGGCGGGTTATCATCTTCGGTGACAGAGCGTCTGCGAGCATCCTGGTTGCTGTCTACAAACATGTTCAGGAATGTCTAAAAGAGTAGAAGGACAGCAGTTAATGTAAAAAAGCTGGACCAAGAACGCTGAAGTTGTTGAACATGAAACTGTATATTTGCATTAGGATGGCACATTTATGGTCAAAGTGATAATCATGATTAGTTTGAGTCTCCTGCCCTCTTTGCGTATGATTTGGTTTTGCTTAACATCACTTGCCCTAAATCCAAAATACTTCCAAACAACAGACGATGATCCATTTCTAAGGACTAGCTCTTTGCCTTCTGCTCCAGACATTTGATTTCCATTTTTTCTCTCCATTGTTATTCTTCTAATCTGAAGTGCACAGAGTGCACAGCTGCATGACAACTCCCCAAAAGTGAAGCCAAAACATCTTGATTGCGCCCTGGTGCCTGGCTGGTAGTTTATGAGGCACTTTATTTGGTATGCAGCAGAGCTTACTATGACCGAGCACATATTTTAAACATCAATTTCCCAGTTGATCATGTTCATTTAATTGTGATGGAAATTAATATTTGATTAATTGTGCCGCCCCAATCTGCAATAGATTTACTTTTGGAATGCAGTAGAATTCTTTAGTTGTGCCGATTAGAAAGGGATTGTTCAGATCCTCAAGACACAGAATTTATGACCGTTTCACACTGGGGTGATGACAGGGGAAATAAAAACAAAAATTTGTGGTTTTAAGGGGGACTTTTTGTCGGGCTTTTTCTTGGTCAAGCACAGAAACTTCCTGGAGTTTCCAGTTATAACCTAGCAATCTCTAACTCCAGAGAACTGACTTAAGATAGGTGCTGGTTTTTTAAAACTGGTATACCTTGAGTCCTGGGGCAGGGTAGAAGCCCTCTACAATCTTAGTGTTGTCAAAGAGACTGTAGGCTCCATCCCTGATGGCTACCACTCCGCGGCTGCGGCAGTAGATGTCTATGCAGTACATGTTGCGGAACGCCAGGCGGATGTGAGTGGGTGACTGGGGTAAGATGGAGAAGCACTGGTAGGCAGTGTTGGTGCGCTGGGTCAGGCCCAACATGGGCACTGTTGGTAACTTGTTGATTGCATTCAGAGGGGCCTGTGTGTCAGAAAGCACCTGAGGAAGATAATAAATAGAAACATGATCAGAAAATTACAAAAGAACACCACAGTAATAGAGAACATAAAACAGGGTAAAGTTTGAAAGTATTCTTTTAGAGGCATGTGAAGAGCATGACCAAAACAGAATAAAAGATAATTCAAGGAAATAAATGTGAAACTTGAAATTATCACTCGATCCAGATCTAACAAGAGCACATGTGCGTGTGGTGGCTGCGTTTTCGTAACTGTGCAATTGTGTACCTGCAGCAGCTGCATCACATTGGGGCTCTTGTTGAACATCTCCTGCAGCTGGTGGAGGATGATATTGTGGCAGTTGGAGCAGCCAGAGTTCGGCCCCACAGTCCCCAGGGCAAGGTGGAAACGATGGCTGCTGGAGTTCCACTGGATGGTGACAGAACTGCCTTTGGTGGTGCCATAACACAGCACCAGCTTACGGTAGTTATACAGCCGCACCTCTGAAAACAGGCTCAGGTAAGATGGCATCTCTAGAAAAAAGCAGTCACAATATGTAGCTGCATGAGATGGGTGTGTCTCTTTGGCCAAGAATTAACTTATCGGAGTAAAAACGGATATCATTGGATATTTAAATTTTTACAACTGTTATTTTCGATTTTAACTTCAATTGACTTCAATGTTTTCAGCACAAAAATTAAACCTGATCAGTAAAATGATGTGTTTTTACTTTACCTGCAGCAATACAACTGTAACATACTTACCAATTTCAGGTGAACTGACTGATCCAAGAGTAACACAATCATTCCTTTAAATGTAAGTGCAATATTTGCTTATGAGACAAGTGTGCATATACCTGGCAGCGCACGAGCAAAGTTGAGAACACACTGATAGAGCTGACTGATGGCGTTCCAGTCATTCAGAAACATCTCCACAACCTTCCGTCCACCCACCGGCTCGGACAGCGGGTTTTCATAAGTCAGATAAACATGCCGCGTGGATGCTAATAGAGAGAACAGATAGGTTCATTTAGAGGGGGCAGATTTCCTTTACTGATATTAGCCAATATGTTAAGCAGAGTAAGCAAGACATTCTCTGACCAGTGGCTCATCTACTTAAAAAAAAAAAAAAAAAAAAGTCAATGCAGTTGGCTAGGTTTGGTAGTTTAGAAAAAAAACATTTTAGCCTTAATATTTTGCTGGGTTCATAAAAGAAACAAATATCAACATTTATTGATGATGTGAGAACAGTGGACATGGTATGTACCTTGCTCCTTGCTGTGTGTGCTATTGAGAGGACAGTTGGCCAGCATCAGTTCAGCCACCCACGTTCTGTTGTTTCTGCCCTGCAGTCGGAAGGTGCAGTCTAGCAGGGACCGCTCTAAAGCTCTCCTGGTCTCCTCTCCGACTCCTTTACAGGGAGGAATCCTGCGGAATAAACCCAATATTCGGTATAGGCACAATGGCTTTGACAACGTTTGTCATACTTAAAAGAAAATTAAATTTGGCTGCCATTATGTGAGCATAAATGCATGCATAAAGGCTTGTGACTGCATGTATTACTTCAGTAGACGTATTGCATGACTGCTGCCATCTCCCTCCACTTGGACACCCTGGTTTGGAATCTCCATGTTAGACAACTTCCCGAAGACAGACAGAAAGATGCAGAATTAGTCAGAATACACAGACACATGTATGACCGGTATGAAGGATTCAAACTGTGTGAGCACTGTGACTTACCTCTGTTCTGAGGCCAATGAAAGGCATGTTGGTGTCACACATTGCTACCAGGTGAGCCAGCTCCTTGTTGAAGGCACACATTTCTCCAGACCGCTTAGGCTTCTTTGGCTCTGGGTCCCCCCGTTCTCCACAAATCTACAGAGCAGGGCAGGAGGTTATGTCGTAGCAATGAAGCCTACACACAGCTGCCGCAGCTACACCAGGACTGGGGCATTTTATATTATTAGGCAGAAAGATTAACTCTGGAATGTCATAACATGTCTTTGTCAGCTGTGCCTTGTGGACAGCTTTTGAGGGTGGGCGTAGCATTTATTATTTATGTTTCCCACCCACATTTTCCTAGCTGGTCAAAACTGTCTAGTTCTAACTTCTAGGCCAGCATCACAACCCAAAAAAACATTAATTTTTGTGTGGTGAAATACTGAAAGACTACTCTAGCAATGACTACCTTTCTCTTAGTCCCAGGTCGGGCCCCTCTCCCCGTTGTAGTGTCCTGGACAAGGTGTTCTAGGTTGGGCTTGAAATGCTGCAGTAGTTGTGCGCACATGGGTCCATCCTCTCCTTCCAACTGAGATACAGACAGGAAGGAGTACTTGTACTGCAAGGCTGTAGGACTACTAGGCACTTCAAGCATTTCCACCACCTACAAAGAAGAGATGAGAAGAAGGAAGAAGAGGAGTTGAAAAAAATGGATGGAGAATAAGGGGGGTTGTGGAATTTCCATTTTAGTTTAGCTCCTTTCAGGAAAATATTGTTTAAGGGACTCACAATGTAGTACTGCGGAAGACGTGTGAGTTTAATGAAGAGTTTGTGTTTGGACAAGTTGCCAACAGGGTGAGAGGCTGAGTTGGAGAGATGTAGGACGTCAGTACACACTGTGGGAAGGTGCTTGACAGACTGTCGACAGCGCTGCTCCCCCAACCAGAACCTGACCAGAGAGCAAGAAAGAAAGAGTCAGTCTCTTAATGAAATCTAATTTGCAAAAAGTCCAGGGTTCATAGCTTATACTCATACTCAGACACAGATAGAGAATTCACACTGTTCACTAGTGCATGACTCTAAAAGCCCTGGCAATTCATCAACACCCATCTTGCCAATTGCTTCGCCAAGTGTTGCTACTGACAGCTACTACTACGGACCGCAATTAGTCAGTTTTGACAAGCTAGAAACAGGCATCAGGGCTATGGCTCCTACTGCTGACTATTTGCTCCCCATCACTTCTGTCTGCTGAACTGCTACTGCTCTAGCTGTGCCAAAAAAATACTGTTTACTGTTAGCTTCATAAATATTTAGGGTGGAGGTAGACTTACTTTAGTTGTTGCAGCCAAGATATGATGCGCTTCATATCGTCGTTGATGGTCTTTTCAATGTCATCCAGCATAGACTGATCTTTAGAGAGAAGTAGAATCACCAGTATGACTTTAAATCATCCCAGCCAAATTATTTGATTTATTTATTGTTATACAAAACCAATTCCCCTATGTAAACACAACCTGGACAACATTTTTTACTAGGAGCAACACAATGGACAAACATAAAATTTACAAACATGAAAAAAAATTGTTGTAAGTTAATGTTTGCTCCTACTTACCTAATCCATAGAGCATGGGCTGAAACATGCCAGAGTGCAGGTCTACAAAAATGTGTAAGCACTCTGAGCGACCACAAGGCTCAAGTATTGGAATAACAAGTGTAGGTAAAGCAGTCTCGATGAATGCTGAAATAAACAAACACGCATGAGTATCTCTTTTCAATACAGCAGATGGCTCAAAACCATAGTTTCAGTACATTAATGAAAGGAGAATGGTAGAGACATGGAGACCACATCTCTATGAGCTAATTTGAACATGCAGTTCATCATAATTAAAAGATAAGTTCACAGTTTCAACTCTTAAAAGAATACTCACATATGAACACAAACACTTGCTGTAATCATGTCTCCCATTTATATTGGCTATTAAAAGATCCATCCCTAAAGCGATTTCCCAGTTATTAATGAGAACAAAATCCATCGCCCCCTTTCTGCATGAAGCTTCAGCAGTCTGCATTAATGGAATCAAGTGAGTATCTTCCAATGTTAAAGTGTTTTTAATGCAAAATTCCCTCTTTAGGTTTCCCCAGACACTGTTTCCATGCTGAGCTGCGGTGGAGTGATAATAACACCAAGAGGGAATTTTGAACTATTATGTTGGAAGATAATTACTTGGCTTGGCTAACTCAGATCGCCAACCTCAGATAAACTTTTGTATACATTTCAATACAGAACAAGGACTTTGAATTATGTCTCCCTATCAGAGAGATCTCTTAATGTCAAGCATGGAGAAATTATTACAGCAGTCAAAATCTCTTTCAAATGTTTCTGTCGGAACCTAACAATTGTTTTAAGTCAGACTTTAAGACCATTAAATCCTGCCAATGTGTACGTTTTGAGGTTAGAATGACGTCTTCTGCGTGCTAAACAATGGCTCCTTTTTCAAGCTTTGCAATTGTTTCACTGATTTACACAGGGCTACAGCTGCTGTTGAAAACAAAACTGGTTTGCTAAAATAACAAAAAATGTGTTAAATGGTTGTAATGACGAGAGCATAAATACATACAGTTGTCACTGGGGTTGCTGGCCTTCAGAATGGCCTTCAGTTCCTGTAGCTTCTGATGGGACCGTGCATGCACACTGTCTATCAAAAGTTTCTCCACTGACAGATGGTCAATCTAGAGAATGAGTGACAGAAAATAACATTGTTAAATTGTGAGATGTTTGTACAATAAGCCGGACTGATCTGTACTATATATTACATGGAGAACATTAACCTTCACTTCACCTTCATAGCTCTCTCCATTAATTTGGAGTCACAGGCAGGGAGAGGAGGTTCATGAGATATTTGCAATGGCTTAGATCCATCCGACTCATCAATCTTGATAGTGACTTTATGTACCGATGCTGTACCTGTTTTCCTACCCAAAACCTGTTGGCTGGAGAGACAAAATGAGAGGGAGACAGAGAAAAACATAATGGGTCCGTATGGATTAGTAAGTAGTAATTGTAATTGTTAAATTGATAAATTGTTAAATGCATTTGGTATATTCTTGAAAACACGGTATAGTTGCACCCATTGGTATTTAAAAGGCAAGTATATGTGTACATGTCTGTTAATGTGGCTGCAATTTAAAATCTTAAACTGACCTTGTTGTCTTTGCTAGCAGCTGTTGTGCAGTTAAATTTTGCATTATAACTCTACAACTGCCTTTTCTGCTCCTTGTTTGTAGTATTTTCTGCAACTAACCAACTGCAGAGCAGCCAATCTGCTTCCTGTTTACATCAGCATGTGCATGCTAAGTTTACCTGAATGGTCATGTGATATGCGTTCTGAGGTGTGTCAGTATGAACAGAGATTATGTCCGATACAGAACTAAAAACGCTCCTCTGGACAGAGATTGTTTTTGTTTTAAAATGAAAAGGTATTAGTGTGGACGTAGCCTTACTTCCAGACAGTGAGCGTGAGGTATTTTGCAGGCACATATCTCTCTTCCTGCACCAGGTCTCCCCATCGCTCTCTGATCAGCATTAGAGTCTGAGAGTGAAGCACCTCTAGCTGCAGTGAGAGACAGAAGGAGTCTGGAAACAATGCGGTTAAAGAAAACAGTGTGGGAAAACACCAAGTCCAGGTGAAGAAAGATAAAGTATTATACACATCTTTCCATTAACATTCAAAACACACTCACACTCATATCCTTGAAACACATACACTTTGTTGGTAAAAGGGGTGTTTGTGCCCCACACAGACTGCTCTTTGACACATTAAGCTGCACTGCTAGCATTGGTGGCGGGGGAGAGGCAGAACAGAGATGTACTGATTAGCATTGTGATTAGCATGGTTGTGCTCAGCTTGCATGCTTGATTAGGGTCTTTGATGTTTGCATTTCTCTCTACATTTTACCATGGGTTAAAACAGCTTGAAGAATGGGACAGTTATCACTGCCTGACGATCATCTTACAAATATCAGGTGATTGGTTTTGATGTTGACAGGATGGGACACTTGTAATTTGCAGAAAATGTAGCTTTGCTCGATTTTACAAAAGCAAGGACACAAAAAACATCAACTCCTAAGTTCCTTATCAACAGGTGTCGAGACACACTACAAGGAATTAATTACACCTCACTGCACCCTGGGTGACAAGTTGTAGTGAAAACAGTGCTGCCCTTAACAAACAGCAGTTGTGTTGTTTGATAATGAAAAAAGAGGGGGTTAAGAAGGATCCAATTCTGCAGCTGTGTTTCTCATTGGAATGCTGCACTTGTCTGCTTGACCAGTCAATACTCTATATGCTCCGACATACACTCCCGCCCTACTGCAGTAATTCAAAGCAGACTGGGACAAAAGCCAAGTGGTTGCAGGCAGGACATACACAAAATGTCTGTGTATGTGTGCACACAGACAAACAAAGACATAGAAAGGATACGCAAGCAGTTATACATGTCCTGTAATGGTTTTTCATCTGCACAAAGACGTGCCTGGACCAACTCATGGATGAAGTTCACCTGCAAACTGTGGACCAAGGCTCGGCCATCTGTCAATAAGGAGAGGGAGGGGGAATAGATGGAGCGTGGGAATGGGGTGACAGACAGACAAACCATTTGAGAGAAAAAGTGAAAGGGAAAAACATTAGCAATGAAGTATATCGTCTATCAGCTTGTCAATGGTACCCACTTTGGTGTGCAGAAGAGCTGGACGAGCGCATGCCTTACCTCCCGTTTCTTTGTCCTCCACCAGAATCTCCAGCTTAAGCAGCCTCCAAGGAATATCAGGGTCATCTCCCATCACAGTCAAAGTGGCCTCAAACTCCCCTTCCACACGAAACTTTACACGCCCATTAGCTAACACAAACAAACACACAAGCAAACATACACATAAGGTATTCTCCCTGCCAATACAGCTGAAAAAAAACTGCTAATAAAGTGATAAGAATGCTTAGCAGTTAAAATATACCACTGATGGTTGATACAAGCTTCTTACCAACTGTGAGGTTTGCTAGCTGGGGCGGTAAATCTGTGGTGACAAGCCGGTGTCGCAGAATCTGATTAAGCTGGTTCAGTGTGGTCTGCTTCTCAACCTTAGTAATGGGGTCTGGAGGAATGATCTTATCCTACAAAAATGGAAACAAACATAGGAACAAATGCTAACATACCCAAAATACACGATAGACAGATGTTTAAATCCCAACATCTTTTCATAAAACACTATAAATTCGCAGTCCTAGCAGGCAGCAAAAGAACTTTAACAAACTTACTCGTATGCATGTGGGCAAGCGTGGGTATGACCCTGTGGTGAGCACATCGATGGCGAAGGGGATGGCAAAGCTGGGCAAACGGGCATGAACCAGTGCATCTCTGGCCAATGATGCCAGCCTATCAGCTGTATCCACAAACAAGATGGTCTGCTGATCCAGGAAGCTGGATATCATCTGTTACCATGGATACAATTGGAGAGAAGTAAGAGTGAGTTGATTTTGTGTTCTGATGGACACAAGGCAAGTGTATTAATTAAAATCCACCTATAAGAGTGATATCAGGGGTAGTAAAATTACACACAACACTTTACTAAAAATACAGAGAAAGATTCATATGTACCTATTTATCTTTAAAGCCACCTTTGGTGAACTTCCCATTTACCTTAGTGAAATGCTTTTTCCTGTTTCTAACATTTACCAGACCAAATCATCCAGATGGATAATCTTTAGAGTCCCTAGAATCTGCTGAAAACTTGATATGTGATTTTTGTAAACTAAATTAAACACCTATCTTACATTTCCATTTTGGCCAGGTGTCTCTTGTAAATGTATGTCAATAGTCTTCCTGGTTACATAAAGGTTAAATAAATAAAAAATGATTAACAACATACCGCACACTTCTCCACTTTCCCTGCATTACTTGCCCATTTTACCAGGGCTAGCAGACGTACAAACAGCTGCCTGGTTCGACTAGCAAACTGGACAATTTCAATTTTCCTGAAAAAGGAACACAAGATAAAAGTTAAAAATAAATTCAGAACAACAGATTATCTGAATGAGTGGATAAGGGAGTGAAGGGATAAGAAATTTCTGAATGAGATTTGAAGACACAAACCTCTCCATGTCCGTTTTTCTGGGAAGTCTGAAATAAAACAAACATTAAAACATTTATTTACTGCCATTATCCTCATCCTTAAAGTGCATAAACAGTACATCACAGATAGCCTGCCCATAATGTGTGCGTCCATAATATGAGTCTGCTTTTAATACAGAAAATGAAACTATTCCTCTTCTCAGTTTATAAATAGGTGAGGACAAACTGGCAAGTGATCCATCATCAATCTGGTGTCCCACATATTTATCGCCCCACACAAACACTTATTTTGAATAAATAACCATTAGTTACCTCTAAGTTTAGGAGTTATAATGTGTTGTTTACCGGTACGCCCCCTCATCACAGTAGTCATCTGTCCTATCTACTTGGCAATCACCAGCCATATGAAAGACATCCCCTCACTTCTCGATTAGTCTCAAATGTGCACTTATGATGAACCAGTTAGTGATTGATTTAGCGTCTGGATGAAGAGCATCCTCTCAGTTTACTAACATTAGCTGATTAGCCCGCCAGTTATCCTAGTTAGCTTTGAGGCCTACAATGCTAAACTGTTACTTACAGTTCCGCCAGCAGGGTAATTTCATGGTAGGTCCTCTGGAGAAGAAACTCAATTAGCAGGCTCAGTCGGATACCGTGCGTGGCCGGGGCCCCGGGTGGTGGTGGCTGTGGACCCGAGACTACCGGACCTCCGAGTGGGACGAGCTGCCCATCTGACCCAATCTGCACCGGAGCCATTTTACAATGACGATTCAGACTAGTTAGCAACGGCGACGCACACCCAGCGCTACAACGGAAAACTATTGAGCTGTAGTGGCTAACTCCTTGCGAAAAGATTTTCGTTGTAGTCTTACAACATTTCTTCCACGACACGAGTTTCTCAGCATGGACTTTGTTTCCCCGTTCAGCTGAAAACTCAACAAATACACCAAATCTGGTAACTCATTACGGAGAAGACTCAACGCCGCTCAGCCGCCATCTTTGCTGTCGGGAATGATTACCATAGATCCGGTTGTAAAGAAAACCCAGACTGGAGCCTTGAGGAGCGAGAGTCACTAATTTCCCCTTACCGCTGTGTTTTACATCAGGCCGAAGGGGGTAACTGGACCAAACAATTTGATTGTCAGGTTTACAATGCCAGACAAGTGTGTGATTCTGCGTGTTTACAGGCTTAGTTTGATAGCCTGTATGACTCAGCCATTTACTGATTAACATCTTCGCTAATCTGTTGCCCTGGTAACAGATGACAGAATGGTGGAGGAAGTATTCAGGTCAATTACCTTAGAAAAAGTACTGATACTACCCTGTAAAAATATTCCATTACAAGTAAAAGCCTGCTTCGATAATGTTACTAAGGAAAAGTTTGTAAGTAGGAAAATGTTCTTAGTAGTATAGTAGCATAAGTAATCATATATTTAATGATTTAATGAAATACAATATAGTGTATTGTATTTCTTATTAAATGCTATATACTATACTATACTATACTATACTATACTATACTATACTATACTATAATATTATGTATTATATCATTATCTTATTATTACTCATGCATAACTGTTTCAGCAGAATTTTACTCTTGTAGCTGTCTGAAGTGGAGCTCGTTTTTAACCATATTATATAAGTACTATACTATAATATTATGTATTATATCATTATCTTATTATTACTCATGCATAACTGTTTCAGCAGAATTTTACTCTTGTAGCTGTCTGAAGTGGAGCTCGTTTTTAACCATATTATATAAGAATGCAACCAATTTATTATGGATTAATAAATTGATTATTTTCTTGATCAATCCAATCACAATTACCAAGAGTCAATCAGATGTCTTTTTTGTTCAACCAATTGTCAAACCTCAAAATGATTCAGTTTACTGTCATTTAATTTGAGAAAAAAATTTAATAAAATTAAATTATGAAATATTTGGCATGAAAAATCTAAACAGTCACCGATTAGGCGTAATTATTTTATAACTGACTAATCAACAAAGTTATTAACTGACAAATTGTTAAAGGTCCAACTTTACATTGTACTGTTTGGTGGTTTTAGCATTTTCTTTGTATGTAAAATGTTAATTTTGTAAAGTAACTACAAAACTAAAGCTGTCAGATAAATGTAGTGCAGTAAAAAGTCTCATATTTCGCTCTGAAATTAAAACCCCTGAGCTCTGATGATTACAGCTGTATAGAGATAGGAGACACACCCATCTTCACACATATGTGAATCTTACCATGAATCGTTGTATTTTCTGTCATGTCATTTACTGACCTCCTTGCCTCATTTTATAAATATGATGCTATGATTTTGGTGTAAGATTATTCTCCTAAGGCTATTGTGTACAAGCCCGAAAGCTGTCATTTTAACACATACATAATGCCAGTGATGTGGATTTATGTGTGATGAAAGGGGCTCATATTTCTCCCATGGGAACCCACCACCTTGGTGGCTTCAAAGGGTGGGGAAGTATTCAGCATTAGAGACACACCACACATTAGTTATGGCAAAAAAAGACTTAGTTTGTGGTGTTGCATCCTAGAATAATTAGCCCTAACCCACCTGCCAGTCAACTGAAACGAAGCATTTCAAGTTGAATTGTATTTATTGCATTATCAGATTATAGATTATATTAGATTGCATTGTACTGTACAGGTCTTTCCATTTTTCTAGTCTACCAGTACATTTTCAATAAATAGTGAGTCCCTACTGAGCAACTGAGAAAGTGAGTGATGATATTTTATGCACTTGGTTGACTCTCTTCCAAAGTCATATTACTGTACATTGATTAGACAGGTAGGAGTTTGGTGTTTTGTCTGAGGACATGCATGTCAGGTCAGGTCAGGCACTACTGGATAGGGAACAAACCTGTGAGATTTGTTCTCTGAACAAATACCACATGACCTTAACTATAACCATGACCTAAATGACCACCTGAGCAAAGCCGACAACTGCACTGGTGCCCCAGACTCCAAGGACCCTTAAAACCTCAAGTTCATTGTGCGTTAACTGATCATTTGACTATTAGAACTGGAAGGAATACGGGAATTTGCACTAGTACTGAAGTAAATGTCAACCGACAAAATAAGGGCCAAAGAGTGGGTCCTGTTTTATTACCTAATCTGGAGGCCCTGTGTCAAAATGTAGTTGTAACAACATTATTTTGCAGCTGATATTGTGCTTACATGGGTACATTTATTTGTGTTTGATCAAATTACCATACACTAAATGCAGTGCTACGAAATATTGCAGGACTAATGTATACAATGTGCAAATGGAAGCAGGAATGTGGGGTTAATAATTCATCTTTTTTGCCATGTGGCCTCTAAACAGGTTAAAGGATAGAATCATAGTTAATCAGTTCTGTCTTAAAACAATAATCAGGTGCCAAGAAACATGTTTAGCTTGCTGTTCCTACTGACCATTAACAGATTCCTTCTTGTTCTTGCTTTCAGTGTAAGTGATGGGGACGAAATCTGCAGACATTGTTCTGTGCAGAAATACATTCCAGTCTCTTTAAAGCTAATGTGAGGCTCCATTAGTCTGCCAGTAAAAGTGTATATATTTTAAATTTACAGTCATTTTAGTATTAAATTTGTGTTTGTGTAACTGATGGTGTTTGTGAGCTGCAGGAAGGATTGTAATAAAAACAGGAAGTTCTAATAAAAACGACTATGACATCCACTGTACTTATCAGATCTGGATGGCTGAAACCTCATATAAGCCTCAAGACCTTGGATCTTGTCCCCTGTCACTTAAAATCACTTCAATGTTCATATGGGCAGTCTGGAAAAGCTGTGAAGCTATCCTTTAATCCAGCCATGACTATCTTTCCCTAACTTTAGCCAATGTCTTTTAGTTGCCTCAACCTCAACCATAGGCCTAGCGAAATCATAGTTTATTAACCATCATCACCATTTTTCCATAAGTAGTATTGCTTAACCTTTGAGGATAAAATTTACCATTACGTTCATTTAAGTGTATCCTATCCATTTTCTTCTAATCATACCCTCCCTGGAGAGTGCTGAAATGTCAGTTTGTGCATACATACTTTTGAATTTGTGTTCTGTTATTTTCACTTTTTATGAAAACATGACCTATTCATGTATGACCACCCCGTGCGATAGGGGGCGATAGAGTCAGGTGCGCCGGGCCGCTCAGCTTTCTTATCTCCTGGTTATAAGCAAACTATGGATAGGATATTGCTGCTGGAGCCGGAGTCGCTTATCGGAATTGAGAGGGGTTTTATGCTCTTTCCATTCAGCGGGTGTTGTGTTTTCTGAACTGCACTCGGTTGCAGCGCAAACTAGCTCACAGACAACGCTCTCTGCTGGAGTTCACACAATCGTCTGGCCTGTTTTTACTGAGCAGCATTTGTGTCCGACTGCGCTTCCGCCATGTTGAACTGATTCAAGTTGTGAGTGACTGCTGGGACCGAAGTGACAAGCCCTAGAAATCGGACTAGACAGAGTTAGGGGGGCTGTTACCGCGCCGGTGACGCAGGAAAAACACCCAGAAGCAGGGGGAAAAACCGTAGGAATTAGATCTTTCTAGTAACAGGTTTCTGTCCTGCGAAACTGTCACCGATATAGGCCACGTTTATGTAATATACGACGACACCATCGTTCAAGGCTGGACGTAGCCCGTGAATAGAGGGGGAAGTCATATCAAATTCCTGGTGAGTTGTTAGCTAACTAGCTCGGTACGCTGGCTGGTGATTGTTAGCTGGCTACCGCTAGTATTAGCGTCAGCTGGTGGTGGATGCAAGGTAACATTACTGCATTTGGGTTACTTGTGTTATTCAGTCGTTGGCGGTTTTTTCTCTGTTAGTTGCTGCTCATTCAGTCTTTGACAATGTCAACGCGATTAAACTGCAATTCATGGTCTTAACAGTTCGTGTGGTCTCATTAGCTCACCCCGCTAGATTCACTGGAGCCAAGCTAGCGCTAGCTACCCGCAAATAGTCCTCGGCACTGTCTACAGACTGAGAAGGAACATTTCCTTTAAACGTATCATGTTTACAAGTTACTGAAATTTAGCTAGCGTCCTGTCACCATTTTTATATTTTATGAATGATAGCATTATCAAATCCGTATTGCTGTTATCATTTTTGTTTCACTCGGGCTTCCGACATTTTATTTTCAGTTTGTTTTAGCTAAGTTATAAGTTAGCGTCAGACGATACAGGTCAGAACACTCAGTTAA
Organism: Seriola dumerili; assembly: GCF_002260705.1. Classification (NCBI taxonomy): domain Eukaryota; kingdom Metazoa; phylum Chordata; class Actinopteri; order Carangiformes; family Carangidae; genus Seriola; species Seriola dumerili. The sequence continues at coordinate 17,839,436 of NW_019174307.1, forward strand.
ATTTCAGGAAATAGACGACTCCGCTGTCACTTACATATTTAACGTATCTAAGATGGCTAGCTAGGTTAACTTATTTTGAACGCTGAAATGGCTGCAAAGCGACGTTAAGACAGATAGCAGTGTTCCTTGTATATATGGGGAAACTAATTAGTTGTCGAGTCATATCAGCAAGCTGCTTGTCAAAATAGAAACGTTAGCTAAATGCACCTTCGGATATTTACTCGCACGTAAGCTAACGGCTATCTAACATCAACTGTTTATCTGGATTGCTCCTCGTTAGCTCGGTCGATGCTCAACATAGTTGGTCAACAATAACGCAAGGGAAAGTGATGTTAGATCGATCATGATTTTAGGCACCAGCCTAGCTCTCTGTGTAGAACTCGTCAGTATTGTAGCCAGGGTTTGCTGGACAAGTATAATGTCAGGCCCCACCGAATAATGAGGCCTGCGTGTCTCAGCGCAGTGGGCTTTGGACGAGGCCTTCACTGCTCTGCTGTCTGGGCGGATCGCCTTGCAGGCTAACCTAACGTTAGTTGCCGCAGCTAGCTAGCAGCAGGCGTTAACTAACTAAACCAGCTGTTAACGGTAGTTAAGGCGCTAGTTTGTAATCATAGTTACGTAATGTCACCGTGTACTGTATATGCACCTGCACTGTCTAAATTTTTAACATGTTCCACGACAACACACACAATGGTACATGACCGATTTCACCGTCCATTAAATGGTTTTTAAATAACGTTAACGTTAACGTTACAAAGCCGGTTCAATCCAAAAGGCCGCATTTGCATCTAGCTCAACGTTTGTCTTAATATCGTGTGTTGTTACCGTGTATATGTCACTTTTTTCACTGCAAGACGTAGCATAATGTTTTTTGTGCGTCATGAAAGTAATCCACCCTATACCCCCATTAGTAGATAGTTAGCCACTGAGTGGTTTTACTGATAGTAGCTCTATATACATGATGTGACATTTTGTCCCAGCAAGCCAAAGGCACTCGCTAGATCTTGCCTATAATAATGACTGTAATGTACTGTCTGTAGTGACAGCTGCAACCTTAATTGCTGATGCGGAGGCAAGTATCACTGGCCACCTGTAAAATAGGAAATAACGTGGTTTCACTACCCTTAAACTAAGAAAACACTGTAACAGTACATAAACCAAACACAGCACTCATTTTATCTTATTCGTATCACCTTAAAAATGAATGGCTACTCACTAAATAGACTTATGGTCCCCAAAAGTCAAATCAACCAAATTAGTGCACACATGTTAACTTGCTGTTGTTGACATGCTTGAAAGACAGACTCATGAATTTTAGCTTTAACCGTAATTGCTCTTCAGGAGGGAAGAACAGCAACACTAATTGTTCTTTGTTTATACTCTCAAGCTTCTTGTCTTATTTGGATCACAAACTTTTGCGTATTGTACATCAACTAATCTACTTCAGTTCTCTTCTTATTTCCAGTCAGTTGCTGATCTGCTAAAATATTGATGTTTCTGGGTAGAAGACATGGTGGAGATGGGCTTTTAGAAAGAACAGAAATTATGATGGTAAAGACAAAGTTCTCAGGACCATGGTTAGACTTTGTATTGTGATTGTCAACTTCACTTAAGATTTTAGTTTGTTAAATAGAATAGAGGATGACTTGATTTTTTTTATTTTCTTTTGTCTAAAAACCATCAAGTCATGTTCCCTTCCCTTTATAACGCTCTGCACCTTATTGACTTTGATCACAGCAATCGCTGTGGAAGAGGGGTCTGGTGTCAGTGCCAGTTTGTAAAAGTGATATTACCCTTTCCCACCTTGAAATCAAAAATTACATAAATTAAAAACAGCACTGACTCTAAAACTAAGTGTTAATTTTATTGCCAGGAAGACTGAAAGGTGTGGTGTTGATTGACTTGTCAGAAGTACACAATATAATTGGCAAGCATCATATTGAGTCCTATCCTGTGACACTGAATTTACATTTGCCTAATTCGTGTCTATCTGCATATCACATGATTTTTAACAGCTGTGGATTGATTGTTGTCCAGTGCTACATTTTGGGTAGTGCTACATTGCAAGAAACAGGAACTAATAAAAAAAATCACACAATTGCTTATTTTATAATAGTATTAGACATCAGCTTCTCTGTTGGTGATAGGAAGACATATGTGATAATGTATTGACGCCAAGGATCATTGCAGTTTAACAATAGGTCTGTCATTGTGCCACTCTCTCTAAACATTAACAGACTCTTAGTTTTATTTCTGCACCTTTTTTGGTAGCTGAAAATTTAATATACTATATAAAGCTGAGGTGTCAAGCTTTTAGATTGAAATGCAGGATGACTTTAGCTTAAAAGGATATATTTATTTTCAGGATTTGTTGTTGATCAGACAATCAAGTGCCAATTGCTAAATTGGCAGGCTGTATCATGTTTCACTGTTTCATTGTCATGCTGACATTTAAAGTGAAGTTCCTGGTTCTTATTTTCCTAGTTTTATGCATCATTCCCATTGGTATTGATTGCATTGCACTCACCAACTTAACTGCTGTCATCAGGGAGTGACAAGATATCACCAAAAAGAGGTCAGTCAGGATAAGGAATATGTGAAGTTGGACAAACATACACACACAGCAGCTTTTATTTTGTTTTTTTCTTTTGACTATTACTCTGATGTTTTATCTTTATTTGACAATCATGGTGTAGAGAGAGGGGAGAGAGAGAATCCAAGCAGAGAGTTGCATATAGCTGCAGGTTCTCCAGCTGGAAACGAACCATGGCAGTTGTGGTTATATGGTATGCCCCTTAACCTTTAAGCCAGTGTTATACTTTATGCATTTGTGAGTATGCTTTGGTCCACTAGGGTCCATTGGGGTCGTGACGTAAATTTCGTCATTAGAGGATGTATGTGAGGCTCTGACGCAGACGTCCATGTACCCTTGGATTGGTTATGTGTAAAGGGTACCAATCATGAGCTGGAAAACAAACATGGATGCTGAGTTTGAACAGAGGCTGTATGAGGATGTCCGCCGCTACCCTCACCTCTACAATTAATCTTCAACAGCACAGAACAGCAGACAAAGCTTCTTCTTGCATAGATGTTGCCATTTTGATTTTATTCGTAGTGTGCATGTGTGGAATACGTAGACAACAATCTACTGCACATGTGTGTAACATGGACTCCAAGCTGCGTATAAATATATAAAACAACTACTCGTCCATGGTGTCCACAGCTGTCCATGTACGTGTTCACAAGCGAGTATAACTCAGGCCCTAGGCCACTAGGATGCCCTGATCATGCAGGTTTAATAAATAAATATATAAACAAAACATTCTGTCCATGATAGTTCACAGACTAACTTCCTTGTTTAACTTTGACCTGCTGAACACAGTTTTCCTATGCACCGAGGGAATGTTACTAGCATTACTGGTTTTACCTCTAAAGTCAGTGGTTTAGATGATATGACCAAACTGCCAGCTTGTTTTTAATGTTATGATCATTTGACAACTAACTCTTTCTCTGTTGGACAGTAGCATGTAATAATGTCACCATTTTTTGAGATCTCAGTAGTTTGGCACAATTTTATTGTAATTGTTAAGAACCATGGTGAAAACAACAAAAACAAGACCCAGGTTGTGATACAAAGAATCGGCAAAGACTAAAGTTAAGCAAAGTTATCCAAAGAAGATTGCAGAGACAAATTTGTGAAATTGGGCAATATAAATAAAACTGATTTGACTAGAACTTAAGGAAGTGTGTTCAGAGAGTGTGGCAATTATCACTCTTAAATTAGCACAGTCTATAACTAGGGACGCTTCAGTTAATCAGCCAATAAGTTTGTAGTATTTTAATATACCAGTCAGAGAAAATTATTATAATGAATGTAAAACTGGTTTCACTTCACACTCCCTCATGACTGACCTATAGCCACCACACACACACCCGAGGGTGTATGCACACAAATTTGAGACAGTGCTGTTGTTTGTGGTGGGACTTGAGATGGATTCCGACAGGCATGATGAAATTGAATTTCAGTGTTCAAATGAAAACACAATATTGATACTGACATGCTTCTTATGTCAGTTTTGTGGCAGTTTGTGGCAGCATGGCAGCAAGTTTGTGGCAGCAACACTATTGTAAGGCTAGAGGCACTAGTAGCACCAGCTCCTGTAGTGTTGTCTCCAACTGCAAGTTCACTTGGTGTCTGAAAGAGATGTAAAAATGTCCTTTTGTAATATTGTTTGACCCCTGAAACTTCTTTGTGGTAAATAACAGTATGCAGGTGCAGGAGACATATCTAGAATTGTAAATGTGAAAATGATGAAGTTTGCTGTCTTTGTCAGGTGTAATTAAGATGTAATGAGTCAGGAACAAACTTTTGATTGGTACTCGATATTCTGAATCTAATGACATTTGAATCAGTGATCCATATCAAAGTCCTTCAAACCCTCAATCCTTATTCATAATGCATCTAATCGGTCACTGAACAAAGAACTTTTATTGGGTAGCTTATAAGAAAAAGGGATTAACTAAGAGGCAGAATGAGTTGATTTACATGATAATTTCTGCAGTACAAGATTATAACCATCTGTTAACCTATTTTGCTTGTGTATATTATAAGTAACTTAACCAGCCAGCTGATAATTCTGACCTTTACCCCTCTTCCCGGCTCCAGGTTATGCAATGGTCTCAGCGGCACATCCAGATCTCCAGGTGCTTGTGTCCCTCTCTCGTGTGTTCGGGCTCTCTTCCCTCTGCTCTACAGCTGAGGTGGCTGTGATTTCCCTCCTGGCCAGCGCTCCCTAAGAGGCCAAGATTGCCAAGATCTGCCCTGTGGCGAGCATGACGGCCACCACGCGTGGCTCTCCGGTGGGGGGCAATGACAGTCAGGGCCAGGGTCAGGCACCTGATGCTCAGAGCCAACCCCCACTGCCACAGAACCAGGTCAGCATCATCTTTCCAGCCAATACATGCATCCACAGTGTCTTGTCCTTTACATTGACTATTTTTGATCTCGTCTTCCTCTTGTTAATGACTGTGCATTACACCTCCTTTCCGACAGTAGACACATGTAATTAAATTAACCTATGAAGGGAGAAGGGATGGTGTGTTTTTTAACATTTCCCTTTTTGTTAGTTCAGACACTGCAGCAGAGTTTTTTAACAGATATTGCTCCTACCTAACCACACACAGATGCCCAAGGGGACGAAAAGGGAGGGGAGGAGGGAGCGGAAAAGAGGGAGAAAGAGAGTGAAGGCGAGGCATCAATGAACAGAGCCTCTTGAGTGATGGATAAAGGATATGTGTGTGTGTGTGTGTGTATATGTGTGTGTGTGTCTTTGTGCATCTTTGTGCGTGTGCATGTGCAGGCCTGTGTTGGTTAGAGATGAGCCGTGGTAAGACGTGAGAGGCAAGCTGCCTATGTAGGTCAGCCAAGCAGAAGGAGCCTTCGCCACACACCCCCACATTTCATATTTCTCAGTTATGTATCTCTTTTGACTACGTGTATCCCTCTTTTACTCTCCCATACACAGCTGCTCACACCACTGCTAATGTTCATACACACTCGTTAGATGAGTAATGAAATAAAGAAGAGAATGGTCACATACACATTCATAAATGCACATTGTTGCATTCGTTTCTCTAACAGTCTTCCTTCCAAAATTTCTATTTGACTGCACCGTAGCAGAGGTACACCCACATACCAACACATTTATACTTCTAAAACAACCATATCAGCCCTCACTTTTTGTTTCCTCTGGGTAGATGGAGATGAAAAGAGCATTGCTTGTTATGCCCAAAACTATTGACAATTCAGATCTGAATAGCTTTTATTCATGGGCCTTTCAGGAGAGACACCTGCCTCTTTATACCTGCATGGGTGTACACTTAGAGAATAGAACAATAGAAACCTGACCCCCATACAGTGGAGTGTGCCTTGCCTTATCATTGGCATATTTCACGATGGAAATAAGTGTATGTAACTGCAATAAAACTTTGACTTGGTTTGCAGGTCACCAAGTCAGCTGTGCCTAGATCTTGCACTTTTTGACAAATAATTTTTAACCAAAAATAAAATTTTCAGCAGCTTCACTGAAATGCATTTTGCAGTCTGGTTTTCCATAGATTTGGATAATTTTTCAAGAAAACATAGCCATTATAAAAGTTTACAGTAATTCTATTTTGCTGGAGTGTAATCGCGAATGGCCGCGAGTGGATGACTGACTGACTGACTGGTCACAGTTGAGTGATCATATTTCCACCATTGGTCAGCTAAATGCCATGCGTTGGAGTTTCCCCATTGGCTGTTGCTCCTTCAAAACAAGTTCTATTAGAGAGGTGTATACAGCCTGTAGTCTTGAATAATGAGAATAATGAATAGCATGTATAACAACAGAAACACCATCAACCGGAAATGAGACAATACGTGTACTGCAGCATGTCAGAACAACAATAAAAGCCCTGTTAAGAGATAAGGGATTTCTGCCCACTCAAACGCTAGAGGGCTTTTAAATTGAAATCGTTACTGGTGTTGAATTTGTATTAACATGTAATGCAGTAACTTTAACATGGCAAACGTGAGTGACTGAAAATGAGGCTCCATACCAAAATACCGGTATGACCAATGAAACAGAAGGAGTTAGAAATAAAGAACTGTCTCTAATACAAGCCTGCCTCAAATAAAGGTCTGTTACCTTCTGCAGTTGAGGTAAACAAAAGCCCTGGGCACTTTTTGAGGACATTAGTTGGAAACTATTGTGGATCCCAGAAGGAGGCGGTGCACTATTGCTTCTCACATGCTCTAACTTATGTGTTTGGAGATTTTTTCAGATGACAATGAGGTTGTAAAATCAGGATTTTAGCAAAAAGCTTGGAAATGGCTTAGAAGTTAACATGTAGTCTTAATGGGCTCCGTTTCACTCACTATTTCAAACTTCTTCAGTTGTCAGTAGAAATAGAAAAACATGCACAGGAGAACAGCCTTATTCGAAATTCGGCTGTATTAAAATACTGTATATTTGAACACAGAGTAGGAGAGAAGCAAACGGGTAAACGATTGAAACTGGCAGATACTAGGCAGAAACAAGTATGATGTGATGATGTCAGTTGTTTACAGCGGTTACACGACAGTTTTTAACTACAGCCTCAATTTCGCACATTCACCATACATCGTCCAGCCACATACTAGGTTTTGACCTAGTTCTTGTTTGTTGTTATTTTTATTTATTTTTTGATGGATTGGTATCGGCTACATAAAGCCAGTTCTATTTATGATCCTTTGTTTGCTCCAGGTACACCAATTATCAAAAATGCCCCATTGTGCTCCATTAAAACACTACAATCATACAGCCTTGATAGTGAGTGACCAGAGGAGCGCGCAAATTAAATAAACAGCAGCCTGGAGTGTAATGAGTGTGTATAATGAACATTACAGCTTAATGAGGGCCTCTGGCCTCACCATAAACTTATCTTGTTTATTTTATGAATTGAATAAAGATTATTAAGATTATAAGGAATTAAGATTATTGCTAGTATTGCTGCTATACTTTGTTTGTATAGTACATCCACAGAGATCAATAGGCATTCTATGATTTTTACAGACATCATCTCCTAACTCATCTAATGAGAACTCTCCAGTGAGCCCACCAGATGAGCAGGGCCAGGGGGATGGGCCCCCTCAGCTGGAAGAGGAGGAGCCCGCTTTCCCTCACACTGACCTAGCCAAGCTGGATGACATGATCAACAGGTATTTTGCTTACATCTTGACACAGATGTTACGTACTAGGTCACCCCTAATTCAGTGGTACAACTTACAACAATTTCAAAACTTTGCTGCATGATTTTATTCCAGGCTCCTTTTTCCTCCTGACCCCGTATGTAAAATATGAAATTTGTGATGTGCTGAAAATTTAGAATCAGGTATAAACATCATCAAATTGGGCTGAGGCATCTTCACTTCAGTTCACTACTCTCCATTGATTTTGTGTGCTCCCTCTAAAATTTGCTTCACATTCAGTCTGATCATATCACACAGGAAAGGTTCTTAGCAGCAATGTAAACTGAGCTCCTTGGTGTTTTTCTTTATATTCGTGTGTTCTTTTTTCTCCCAGGCCTCGTTGGGTTGTTCCAGTTTTGCCAAAAGGAGAGTTAGAAGTCCTCTTGGAAGCTGCTATAGACCTGAGTAAAAAAGGTAGAAATATCTATATATATATATGTATGTTTCTGGTAACACAGTAACTGTGTCATCTGCTGTGTTTTGGATTGAACAGCTTAGTAGTTACCTACACCTCCAAAGTGAGATCTAGACTACAGGGCGTACAAAAATATACACATAAAGATACACAAATACCCAACACCCAAACATACAGAACCACATACACAGGTTATCTGGTGCATCCTAAAATAAACATATAAACATATTTAAATAAATTTTGCCCTTGGCTTTGTACCTCATTCATGCTCTTAAGGCTGCATGTTTCATAGATTAATGTCTTTCGTGTCACACATTTTATATGAATGGAATTAAATGAGCAATGTCTTTCTCTGCAGGACTGGATGTGAAGTGTGAGGCATGTCAGAGGTTTTTCCGGGATGGTCTGACCATCTCCTTCACAAAGATCCTGACAGACGAGGCAGTCAGCGGCTGGAAGTTTGAGATTCATGTGAGTCTTCATTTTTGCTGTAAATTTTGTAGGGCTGGGGTGATGCTTAACTACGGATACAACTTAATTCAACAACTTAACTACCACAATACTTGGGTGCCAATAGATATGTATTGCAATTCGATATTTTATTATATTTCTTTTTTTTTACGTTTTAACACTGGACCAAGGGAAAAACTTCAATCCTACACTTTTTGAGTCATATTTCCAAAAACAATGCACATCACATGTCAGTTAGTCTTTGTATGTTTTATTTCAGCAGCATCATTGCTATAAACCCCATGGTCCTGTCTTAAAGCCATGCTAACAAAAAATCTGTCATTAGGAATACCACTGAAGCGTTCAGTAGGCCATAGGGTAATATATTAGTCTTCTCCCTGTTAAATAAAATACTGTAATAAATAATTACTTTATGTAAATAAGGTACTGTAATAAGAAAATCAAAACTGCTGTTTTTATTTTGAAGCAGCAGGCTTGTTTTGGAGGTAAAGCCTGCCCTCACAAAGGTCTTTGGAATTTGACTGTGCTTTTAGTTTCCACTACTACTTCTCTGTACTGGTTTAAATGGAGGGGATCAAGATAGTTGTGAAATATTGACCAAAATCTATATTTTGTTAACCTTGGTGGCATGAGTCATCTTTGCTTTATTCACTGTTTGACATCTATGCCCTTATCTCATTAGCTGTATACATTGTTCAGACTGGGGTCTTGCCTGGCTTATTGTGCTGTATTAGGGGGATTGATGTCAGGAACCTTTTCATGATAAACCATTTAGACAGACAAGGAGGTAAAGGAGCAAAATGTCTTTTTCTCCTGTCACTTTTATTTAAGATAATGTTGACTAGGTTTACATTTTTAATCTTATTTTAGTACATTACACAGGATTGTGCCTTATCTTTCATGACCCAAAGCTGCTCTGATTATTTTCAATACTAAATAAATGTAAAGGAGGAAACCAGTTTCTTGTAAACTACAGGACAGAAGTCTCAAAGAAGCTTCTCTTGAATTATTTGATGAGTCAGTCCATATTGATTCCTCCTGTCTGGTTACTTGAGATCTGCAAAGCAGTCAGGAGCCATGCAGGAGGAGCATTTTAGTCATTTTAGTAATGATATGATAAGGCAGAGTTTTTATGCCTCAGACAGCCGTGGCCAGAGGCATTATGTTTTCAGGTTGTTCATCCACATCCATCCCATTCTTGTTAATGCAAGAAGTTCAGTTTGTTTGAATGTAGTCAAGAAATGGTGGTTCTGCGATTCTTTTTAACTGGCAAGAGGAGCAGGTACATGTACTATACATGTCCTGGCTCTGGAATTCTTTGTCCTCCTCTTTCTTTCTCTGTCTTTTTTGTTGTATAATAGTTAATATGTGACTTTTTTCAACCTGAAAACCTTGCTTCACAGAGGTGTATCATCAATAACACACACCGGTTGGTGGAGTTGTGTGTGGCCAAGCTCTCTCAGGACTGGTTCCCTCTACTAGAGCTGCTGGCCATGGCCACCAACCCTCACTGCAAGTTCCACATCTACAATGGCACACGGCCCTCAGAGACCGTCCCCGCTGGAGCACAGCTGGCTGACGATGAGCTCTTCGCCCGACCACCAGACCCTCGATCTCCTAAGGTGAATCCCTGCAACGGTTGACCAAAATCCTACCCTTGAATTAATGTTCAACACATTTTGTAGGTTATTAGGACTCTTTCCTCCTCATTCTATCAACTTGCCAGGTTTGAACTTTTTCTTAAAACTGACCTCATTGCTTTTTCTCTTGTGTCCTGTGATGAGAAGACTGTCTCAAATACACTTTTAACAGTCTAGATTGTGCATTGATGATGATGTTTACCTTTTCAATATATAGGCGAGTGAAAAATAAAAAATCGTCTTGGCAGGAAGAATCATGCAGAAAACAGACTGTTTACTTGCTCCAAAGGACAGTCAGCCTGTTTTTATTCCTCGTAGACGAAATCCATAGAGTGGCATTTTAGTCTTACCCTGAGGGCCCTTGTGAGACAAAGACAGTCCCTCTGTGGAATAGTCTGATAATGAAAAATATGGAACTCACAGTCTATAAGACACTTAGTGCTTGTGTCAGAAAGCAGATAGTGTAAAAGAGAAGGTGGATACACCAGAGAATAGGAATTTAACAGTGAAAGAGTGATGAATACAGCGTGGGCATGGGGTCAGTATGAACAGTACTGCAGCACTGCTTGCTTGTCTGCCTCTGTTGGCAGAGGGCCCAGGACTACTTTGGGTTCCACTGTGCAACTATTAAGTCAGATTTTGCTACTGTTTGTCTTTTCTTTTTTTTTTCTTTTGTCTTATAAGGTTGACATCCAATTGGTCATTCCTAAATATTTAATTGCAGTGCAAACTTTTCACAAGCTTTACATTATTTATTGACTAAAAAAGAGCAGGGGCATTTTTTGTTAAGCAGAGCTGTTTAAAGTCTCTCCCTGTCCCCCTTTAGCACTGTCTCTCTACCTCATGGCCTAGAATGTCATTCTCAGATGAGACACAGTTGGGGGAAAAAAACTTGGAATTTGGAATTTATTTAATTATTTATTTTAATTATTTCATCTTTTTCTCCCTTATTTCCTATTTACAGGGCTGGTTGGTGGACTTAATAAACAAATTTGGCACGTTAAACGGGTTTCAAATGTTGCACGATCGCTTCATGAGCGGCCAAGCACTGAACGTCCAGATCATCGCTGCACTTATCAAGTGAGACTGTTGTTTTATGAAAATGAACCATATTCTACATATTCCACACCACATCAGTGGGCTTTCCTTAACAGTTTATGTGCTGCAAGAGTGCTCTCTGTAGTTTTTGTTAGCTGATTTTGTGTTCTCTTCTCTCCAGGCCTTTTGGCCAGTGTTATGAGTTCCTCACATTGCACACGGTAAAGAAGTACTTCCTTCCAGTCATCGAGATGGTTCCCCAGTTTCTAGAGAATCTCACAGATGAGGAGCTGAAGAAAGAGGCCAAGAACGAAGCCAAAAACGACGCACTGTCCATGATAATCAAGTCTCTGAAGAATCTGGCTTCTCGTGTACCAGGACAGGAGGAGACCGTGAAGAATTTAGAGATTTTTAGGTTAAAAATGATTCTTAGGTGAGTAACAAAAGATCATGTCTTTATGTAAACTCTTTTCATCATATCAAGGTTTTTGTTCAAATTGAGCACAGTTATAATACACATTTCATATGACTTGATGTTCATTGAATAAATTCTGTTTTTATCACCAGGTTATTGCAAATTTCTTCTTTTAATGGCAAAATGAATGCACTAAATGAAGTTAACAAGGTGATCTCCAGTGTGTCCTACTACACTCATCGGCATAACCCTGAAGAGGAAGAGTGGCTGACTGCAGAGCGCATGGCGGTAAACTTTCCTCAGCTCTTTACTTTTGAACTTGCCATCAAAAAGTTCTCTATCTCTAAAAGCCACTTCTCCTTTCTGTGTCACTCCACACGACCACAGGAGTGGATCCAGCAGAACCACATCCTGTCCATTGTGCTCAGAGACAGTTTGCACCAGCCGCAGTATGTCGAGAAACTGGAGAAGATCCTGCGCTTCGTTATCAAAGAGAAGGCTCTTACAATGCAGGATCTGGACAACATCTGGGCTGCACAGGTACACTGCTGCTCAGTAAAGTGACAAATACCCATTACGAATGAAAAAAGACAAAATATGCAATCTAATGATATGATGCAGAACATGCAGATGTTTGTTTTTCCAGAATTCTGTATTTACCTAACATTACATAACAGTAATATAAATTGTTACGTTTCATTATATAGTCTGAGTATACCGATATGTGTAATTTGTATTTCTGTATTTTCATCAGTTCAAAACAGGCAAAATTAGATAAAGCCTTTAACACATGTTGTCATCTTCTCCAGTATACAACAGTGCAGCACTCTTACTTAATTGTGATCTGACAAAACATAAGATGACTTAAGTGCTTGATTGTGTTGTCTGGTGGTACATTGTAGGGGCAAACTGGTATGTATTTGTAGTTTTTTAGAATGCTTAATGAAAATGTCTTGATGCTATTAAGTTGATATGTTTTGGACTAGCACAGGTGGTTGTCAGGATTTTTCCACTTTTTTACAGTTTTTATAGTAATAAGTTACAGACTTTCCAAACAATTACCTCATTCATGTGTCCTTGACCAATTATGTTTTTACATTGGGAGTTTACCTCAGCACCAGCTTTTCATTCTTCAGCCACTTAGCATTAATGCTACCAACCACTTCAGTACAGATTGTGCCTGTATTTTATGATCATGACACAAACAGCTGTAGATCTGGCTCAAGTAATACCCAGAGCAGAAACTGGAGTAGGGATTTCTGGCACAACTTCACCTTCTTCCAAGGTGCATGAAGAAGTGACATAGTCTGAAGAGGTCAAAATTCTACTTGTAATCTAAAGAACGACTTGATTGTGAGACCAGTAATTTTCAGCCTCTCAGTGATACCAATTTAAGGTGTGCAATTGCATTTTGTACTGTCTGTACCTATATGTTGTTGATGCTGCTGTTTTGACTAAGTATCTTTTGGAAATGAGATTTGAAAAGGAAATAGAAAAGAACATCCAGTCAAAGTACATGGTACAAGTCAGGGCTCATTTTCCAGTAACTGAAACACAACTGCTGTTGTACATTGCAGACAATAAGTTGGCTGTTAATTGCCAATTGTCCACAGCCACAGCTTATCCCTGACATTGCTGAGACGTCTGGTGGTGTACTTTGTTAACCCAACAGTCGGGTTGTTGTCTCTGTACATCTGCAGGCTGGTAAGCATGAGGCCATTGTAAAGAATGTCCATGACCTCCTGGCCAAGCTGGCATGGGACTTCTCACCTGAACAGCTTGATCACCTTTTTGACTGTTTCAAGGTGAGTGAGAGTTGTATTAATCAATCACAGATCATAAAAGCCTTTTGTACACACTATTCTGAATCTTTCTATTCAGTTCTGGCTTAATAACATTGCAGTTGAATTCTTACATCACAACAACATACTGTTGTAGCCTCTACCTTAACATCTGGACCTGGTTCTTCGTTTTGTGCAGGCAAGCTGGACCAATGCCAGCAAGAAGCAGCGTGAAAAACTGCTGGAACTTATCCGGCGCTTGGCTGAGGATGATAAGGATGGTGTGATGGCCCACAAGGTCCTCAACCTACTGTGGAACCTAGCACACAGCGATGATGTGCCTGTAGACATCATGGACCAGGCTCTTAGTGCCCACATCAAGATACTGGATTACAGTTGCTCACAGGTACATGCTGGGGTGTTGTTGGTGAATATTCTTAGAAAATGGCATGCAGAATAACAGACAAAGAGCTTATTAAACTAAACAAATGCTGAGGATGTTTAATTTTCACCCACAGGACAGAGACACACAGAAAATCCAGTGGATAGATCGCTTTATAGAGGAACTACGAACCAATGACAAATGGGTGATTCCTGCCCTGAAGCAAATCAGAGAAATCTGTAGCCTCTTTGGAGAAGCTCCTCAAAACCTTAGGTAAGGCCATGGTAGAAATCAATTTTATATTCCAGCGACACATAATAATTAATAATAAATAGTCATTCTGATGTTGGAAAGTATGAAACATTTATTTGTTTTACTCTTTAAGGTGTTTTATTCTGAATTATCAATATTTATTTTGCACATAATTCATGATAGAAAATCACATTTGCACAAGAGCTGAGGCATCAGGTTAACTCGTATGCTTAGTGCGTAGCACAGTACGTTCCCTAGAAGTTTAGTGCCATAACATCAAAAATTTCCTCTGCAGATTATCCCAGTGCACTAATTAACCATCAGTGCTAACCAACAGGGCTGGGTATTGCACCAAAAATTTACTACATTTTCTTACTGATATAAAAAAATCTCTCACTTAACCAAACTTTGTTCTCAACTACCAGACCTTGACTGTTTTGGTATGTTCTGAGAGCATGTCCCACCGTGTGTGGTTGTGAGACATCTCCTTCAACCAAACATTACAGGTGTTTAGCCCACACCCACATTTTTTTTATTTTAGTTGGGAAGGTTTGTGGCAAGAGATGCTTATTTTTCTTTTGAGTACATTGAAAGGAGCTGAAAGGTGCATTTACATTGTTTGCTTTGTTGTATTGTAACTAAGTAAACACTAGCTGTGGTTGAAGGTGCTGAAGTATGTTGATAGAATCAGGTCCAACCTTACCTACTCCAAGCCACTCGCCAGAGTAGGAAAAGCACAGGTCTTGCTAATAACATGAATGATGGCTCTGTTCTTTGCCAATGTCGCAGTGAGCTGTGACTGGTACTCAGCATTTACAATAACAGGGCCTTGAAACCATTGCATCTTAATGGTATTCAGCCCTCATTAATTTTATTTTTTACACCTGTGCTTTTCACCTGTAATATGTTAAACTGTCTTCAGGCCTTTTTGTTATACATGCTGATAAGTGAAAGTGGATTTAGAAGTTATGTGGACTACAAGTTGTCAGGTAGCTGGAGTAGTTAAAAAAGGGAAGTTTTAACCAAGGTTTATAAATAAAAACATTTAATTTAATATTACCATGGAAATCTGTCAAATTACTGTAAGACTGATTTGAGATCATACTGTTCAACATTATTCGTAAATTGTTTTGATTTGAAGTAGTGTTTTTTTTAATAGTCACTGTAGAAAATATGTAGTATACATGCCTGTTGTTTTTCAGAAAGAAAATGCCAATTAACATACAAACGAACTTAGTGGGGTAAGTTGAGTGCTAATTCCAGGGTTCTACCTATTTCTGTGTTACGTCAAGTCTAACTTTCTCTTTGACATTTTTATAATAAATACTGTATGAAATGTAAATCTCTGCCATGAATACGCTTAAGCAATTCTTTCTTGGGTTTCATCTCAAATGACTGATTCCTCATTCAAGCCCCTGTTCAAAGTCCTGCACATGTGTAGTTCAGCCAAGCAGCAGACAAGACTTAGACAAGATACTTTTATTCTAACTAATGGTAAGGCAAGTGTTTGTTCATTCATCACACTCTTTGTAGCTCTTGTACTTAGGTTTAATAAATTGAAAATGAAGCCTAAAGAGAAACATAGGTGTTACTGAATATTAATAGGACAAGTAATATAACATATTGATAACCTCTGCTATTGATAATCACTCATAATTATCATTGTTTATTCTTAGAATATTCGTTTTTATCATTAAGCAGTATAATTAGAAAATAATCCGACATGCAGTGTTTGTGTTTTTTTAAAATATTGAACACAATTTCAGGTTTGATTAAAATCAAGGTGTTTACTGATTTTAAGCCAATTCCCGAACAATGTACAAGGTGTAGTTAGATTATTTCGAAATAACAGACATTTTTGGGTAAACTCCATCCACTGTGCAAGATTTCTCTAGAGGCACCTGGTGGGAGTTTCTGTGCAGTCTCTCAGTACTGAACACAAGCCATAGTGCACACACAGAATAGTCCTTTACACTAGTTAGTTAGACAACTAAATGAAAGGTCCTTTGAGATGGAGCCCCATTCTTCCTGATGCCAGCTCCTTTCAGCTCAAATCATTCAATGCAAAATATCAGGGGTATTTCATGCCTTCGACTCACTTAATCAAATATGCATTTGAGTTTTGACATGAGAAATGTAATGTCTCTCGAATGTGTTTGTAGTTGTACTATTCAGCAGAATGTAGCCACTGCTAATTAGTAAACTGGAGTCATTATGTCACTGCAGTAATTTGATAAATGTGAGCCACCTCTTTTTTCAATAAAATTATAGTGTTTGAAATACCCAGGTGGCTCTTTGTAGTATGTGGCAATCAAAATTTAATCAGTTTTATTTGGTTCTCAAGTTTGATTTTCAAAGCCAAAAACATTTTATGTGGAAACAAGGCAGGAAATGTCCTTTATTGATATGACTTCTTCTGCTGGTTATTCTGACATGCATATATACACACACAGAGATACACAAAAAGCTGCTTTCTTTATGTCCCTGATAGACACAAATGAGAAATCAGTCATGTTATGTTTTCTTAATCAGAAATTGTATTACTAAAGGTATTTAAATATCAGCTTCATTCACTTTGTTTTTCAGTATTTTGCTTCCTCACTGAGTATCTGTTTTTGTCCCCCTTACACCCACCACTCCTGCTGTTTTCTCCTCAGTCAAACCCAGAGAAGTCCTCATGTGTTTTACCGCCATGACTTGATCAACCAGCTGCAGCATAACCATGCCCTGGTGACCCTGGTGGCTGAGAACCTCTCAGCCTACATGGAGACCATGAGGCAGTTCTCCAAAGGTACTTTGTTTGGGGCCAGAAATGTTACCTTGTGTTAGTCAGACATTTCATTTTCAAAGATTCAGCTGTTGGATCAGGGTTATTCTCTGCCTGGAGTCTGACAGGGTGTATGTGTGCTTTTACAGAAGAACAAGCTGAGTTTGACCCCCAGACGGTCAGGCCAGGAAGCCGCTACAGCCATGTCCAGGAAGTACAGGAACGACTCAACTTCCTGAGGTACAACTTAATCTTAACTGTCTCACATTCAAATATATCCAATCAACAAGAGTGTTATCGTTTCATGAAAGCTGAGGCTACAACTAGATGTAAGCTGAAATTAAATGATGTGAAATGATTTTAAAAATAAATACTAAGACTACTATAAATAAAACTCTACTGTTGCAATTGAGCTATACTTTGAAGTTGCTCAGCAGTCCTTAGTTGGTTTTTTATCTGTTTTGGTTGTCAAAATCAGGGATAATATTTATGCATTGTAATGATGTAGGGAAATGCAGCACCAGGTCTTAAAGAGTGGTGATTATAATGTTAGCTGTATATTTTCTTTTGTGCGCTGTGCCTGGGAGCTACACAGTACATTCCCAGACCTCTGTGGCCACTAAGCTGCTTCATTGAAGTACCTTGTTCAAGGACAGTGGTGGATAATTAGGGAGGAGCAAGTGCTAACCAGTGACTTCACCCCAGCAGCAATTATGATGCAAGTCTGGGACCAATTCTGTGACCTTCACAAGTGCGTTTCTCTAACCTCCAGGCCACCAGTGTCCACTATTGATTTTCTTTGTTTTTTTCTGTCAGGTTCCTGCTTAAGGATGGCCAATTGTGGCTGTGTGCCCCTCAGGCCAAGCAGATCTGGAAGTGTTTGGCTGAGAATGCAGTGTTTCTCTGTGACCGTGAGGCCTGCTTCAAATGGTACTGTTGGATTTTTATCTCCTCTTGCCTTTCGGCTTGAATTAATTCCCTTACCTTTATTAATCAGCAGACATGGCAGGTCTGATTGCTGTGTTACTTTGCTGCAACCCAATAGGTACTCCAAACTGATGGGGGATGAACCGGACCTGGACCCGGACATCAATAAGGACTTCTTTGAGAACAATGTTCTGCAGTTGGACCCATCTCTGCTGACGGAGAATGGCATGAAGTGCTTTGAGAGGTTCTTCAAGGCTGTCAACTGCAGGGAGGGCAAGCTGGTAGCAAAGCGCAGGGCCTACATGATGGATGACCTGGAACTAATAGGCTTGGACTACCTCTGGAGGGTGAGGAGATGTGATGCAACAGCCACACAAAAGTAGATGTTTTTGTTTACTGGGGAGTAGATTTAGAGTCTGTTTCCTTCCTTTTCAAAATGGAATATCGTACGGACCGGAAACACTTTGTTGGAAAACACAAATGGGTCATATGTTTCTGTTGTAGTTCTGACTGTACGACAAGGTGCACTGTGCTCATGTTTCCAACCATAGTTTCATTTGTTCGGCTCTTTTTATACTCACACACTTTTAAAACTTTGATATATGGGTCAAAGCTCGGTGCACATGTGATCAACAGCTGCTCTCTTTGTCAGTACTGTACACTTGCCATTGTAGCCTTGAGGTAGGAATTGCATTATCAACAAAGGAGAAGTTGTTCAGTGGGCAGAGGTATGATGGGCACTGTTCATATTTATTTGAGATCATCTTTCCTCCCAGAGCACATTTTGTTAGGTGTGACTGCAAGGATGAAGAGATTTACTACCATATTTGTACATTGTAAACTCATACACAAGATGCTAAAATACACTTGACAATATTAATAATTCATTCCTCTGGTAACTGAAGTGAACTTCTCTAGTGTCTCATTGTTTACACTAAGGGATTGTGTTCTGTTTGCTACTATAGTACAAGACAAGAAACAGCAGTGCTGTAGTACGTATTGTTTTGCCCCCTATTGGATCTTGAGTGGTCAGTAATGAGGCTCCTCTTTCCTTAGTGCCTTGGATTGCCACAGACTTGTACGGGCTGAAAAAGCAGTGTGGGGAAAAAAAAAAAAATTTTTTTCATATTTTCCTCTCTCCCAGGTGGTAATTCAAGGAAGTGATGACATCGCTAGCCGTGCAATAGACCTACTCAAAGAGATCTATACCAACCTTGGACCAAAACTACAAGTCAATCAGGTAGAGGGACTGTTCTGTAGAGGTTTAAAGTAGAGGTTTAATCAGCTTTTGTTTGTTTTTCTCTCTTTTGTAGTTCCAAAGTATGTGTTTAGAGGTCATTTCAAATAATTTGGTGTAATGTCAAGGTGCCTGTCTTTATTTTTTTACCTGTTTCTTCCCTTTAGGTTGAAATTCATGAGGATTTCATTCAGTCATGTTTTGACCGTCTGAAGGCATCTTATGACACCCTGTGTGTGTTGGATGGAGACAAAGACAGCATCAATTGCGCGCGTCAGGAGGCCATCCGCATGGTCCGAGTTCTCACTGTACTCAAAGAGTACATCAATGAGTGTGACAGTGACTACCATGAGGAGAGGACTATACTGCCTATGTCCAGGTACAATCACAATGAAACATGTTAACATATCACTGTACATCGAATGGCTGAGGCTTTCACAAGACAATAGACTCCAAGTCACCGAAGACACCTTGCAGTATCATGAGTTTCAGTTTCAGATAAAGTGACAAAAATAAACCTAACCAGCATTATTGCCAACCCAGGCACTGCAGTAAGCTTTTTTTGTAGGTGAAATATTATAATTCATGTAAATTACCCACTCAAAATTCAATAAGTTGTTGCCCAACATAACTGAAGACCTCTGTTTTCCCCTTATAGTGTGTGCTCCATATTATTCTATTTTTGCTTTATTCACATTCATTGCCTTGTGCCTCACAGTGAGATGAACAAGGTGGCATGTTTTTTGCAGTTTCACTGTAAATCTCTTTATTCCATTTCTCTTGCAGAGCTTTCCGTGGGAAGCATATCACGTTGATCGTACGTTTCCCCAACCAAGGGCGTCAGGTAGATGACCTGGATATCTGGTCACACACCAATGACACAATTGGCTCAGTTCGGCGCGGCATCTTAACCAGGATCAAAGCTAATGCTGCACATACGAAGATAGAGCTCTTCATTGGTGGAGAGGTTGTTGATCCAGCTGACGACAGGAAGCTGATTGGACAGCTGAATTTGAAGGACAAAACGGTGAGAATGAGCTTTTCTCTAGCACTGAAAAAAGAAATGTTCTATTGAAAGGGCAGTGCTGTATGTTTTTTTTTTTTTTTTAATTTTTATGTACATGCAATAAGTGTTTTTATTATTACTGTTCTTTAATAATACATTAAAAATAATGTGATCCTAGCCATTGTGGTCACATCAAAAATAAGATAGTTTAGTTAGTTAGTTTTCCATCCATTAGATCAACATTTACTCAAACTAGCTGTTGTGTTTTTTTTTGTATAGCTGATCACGGCCAAGCTAACCCAGGTGAGTGCCAACATGCCTTCAAGCCCAGACAGCTCCTCTGATTCATCCACTGGCTCTCCTGGTAACCATGGAAACCACTACAGCGATGGACCCAACCCTGAAGTGGAGAGCTGTCTTCCTGGTGTGGTGAGTTTATAGCACAGGCACTGTATACACACAACTATTTCAATGTTACCCCCAAACAGCCTGGATAACAACGGTTGAGTGATTCTGTAATTAAATTGTTAATTGATGATGTGTGACAGATGTTGTGCATGTGAATGGTAATTTTGTGAGCCATTTGTGTTAATCTATTATGTACCACATGGGGAAACCAAGAATCTGGAGCAATCCCTTGACATTGATTTCTATGGTTGCAAATGTAAAAGTGAAAATCTAAACCCTGATGTTGACACTGAATTTATGATACAGAGGTGTGCCACTGTGTGTTGATCAATGTGTGAACAGCAGTACTATAACACCCTCTGCCATATTTTACAGATTATGTCGCTGCATCTGCGCTACATCTCCTTCCTGTGGCAGGTTGCTGACCTGGGCTGCAACCTCAACATGCCTCTGCTTAGAGATGGAGCTCGAGTTCTCATGAAACTCATGCCCCCAGGTATATGTGCACCTGTGCTCACAATTTTTTGTTTTCAACCAATTCACTTGAGGAAAACATACACCTACACAAGCACACACAAGCAATGGTAGCTCAGTGCCATGTTTTTGTATCCTCAGATAACACTACAGTGGAGAATCTGAGAGCTGTGTGTCTGGACCATGCTAAGCTTGGTGAGAACAGCCTCAGTCCTTCACTGGACTCGCGCTTCTTCGGCCCCTCACCCTCACAAGTGCTCTACCTCATAGAGGTGAGTGTCACTCTACCTTTGCATCACAAGCTGTGACAATTATGTGCCCTGAAAACCATATTTTGCATTCTTAGCCTGACTAGCCTAAGATATTGAAGTGTATTGTTGTGTGTTGACTGGAGTGTGCAGTGTCGCGACCCCGGTAACAATCATAATTCAGTATAACAATATGTTATCAGTCTCACAAAGCAGGATTACTAACTACAATAAGTAAAACATTGAATACAACGCTACCTAAATAACCCAGTAATCCTGCTGTGTAAGACAAGGCCCATTGTTTCTGTCCATCTGTTAGATGGTTCACACTATTCTTACCCATGTTCCAGGTTGTGTATGCTTTGCTGATGCCTGCCAGTGCCACTCTGGGCGAGGATGCCAGCGACTTCCAGTATAACTTCTTGAAGAGCGGCGGGCTGCCCCTGGTGTTGAGCATGCTCACCAGGAACAACTTCCTCCCATCAGCAGATATGGAGACCCGGCGTGGGGCTTACCTTAACGCGCTGAAGATAGCCAAGCTCCTCCTTACTGCTGTGGGCTTTGGACATGTGAAGGCTGTGGCTGAGGCCTGCCAGCCCAACGCTGAGGGAAATATTCCTGTCTCTCCGGTTAGGCCGCACATATAACTCGCACAGACACATACCTGTATAACTACTTCTTCAATGGTTGACTGCCATATCTCTAGTGACATGTCTTCATTTTTCTCCACGCTATCACCCCCCGCCCTGCATTGTCAACAGATTAACCAGGCCACTCATGACCAGGCTCTGGTGCTTCAGAGTGCCCTGCAAAACATCCCTAACCCTGCCTCAGAATGCATGCTGCGCAACGTAGCCATCCGCCTAGCCCAGCAGATTTCTGATGAGGTAACAAAAAATCTTAAAGGAATGATTATGCAGGGATTTGTAAGATTTGAATACTCAGAAGTGGTGATGGTAATGAATTTTAAGAAATATTTTAAATAGTTTTTATAGACACTGAATGACAGGTAGTAATTTAAGGTTTAAAGTCTAAACACAGAAGCTGTTAATAAAGGTAGAAACCCACTCTTGAAAATATGATATTTAATATATTATTATATGTAAAGTTGAGAAGAGGATTGCAAGAAATTTAAATTCAAACGAACACTGGATGAGAGGATGAAAATCTATTTTTATTGAGTGGTACTGTTTGTAATAATAGATTTTGTTGGACTACTTTTTTCACCAGAATTTCTTCCAGGCATCAAAGTACATCCCAGACATTTGTGTGATCCGAGCGGTACAGAAAATAGTGTGGGCATCAGGCTGTGGTACAGTGCAGCTCGTCTTCAGTTCCAATGAAGAAATCAGCAAGATATATGAGAAGGTAAATGTTCAGTTGCCTTTGAATATTTCTGTTTGTGAGAGTTGTTTTATTAAATGTCCTCCATATATTTTAGAAAACATCACAAGAGCACATTGGAGTGGTTGACTTCCATAATGGAATAAAGTCTGCTGCACATCATTCCTTAATAGATATGCAGACTGTTGTATAACCGAGGAGGCAGGGCAGTAAAAGCTTGGTTGTAAAAGGTCCTGAGCTAAAAGCAAGATACAACCCATTTTTGCATAATACATTTCATCTTTGTTTTTCTTGTTAGACAAATGCAGCTAAGGAGCCAGATGGTGAAGATGAGCAGGTGTGCTGCGAGGCCCTGGAAGTGATGACACTGTGTTTTGCCCTCATGCCCACGGCTCTGGACACACTCAGTAAGGAGAAAGCCTGGCAGACCTTCATCATTGA
Organism: Seriola dumerili; assembly: GCF_002260705.1. Classification (NCBI taxonomy): domain Eukaryota; kingdom Metazoa; phylum Chordata; class Actinopteri; order Carangiformes; family Carangidae; genus Seriola; species Seriola dumerili. The sequence goes on from NW_019174307.1 coordinate 17,862,450, forward strand.
CTTGCTGCTACACTGCCATAGCAAGTAAGAATCAGTATACTTTCCAACCAACTGCTGAAGCATATATGAACTGACTGAAACAGGAGACATCATCTGTAGCCCTTCACAGTTTTGATATAATGATACTGAGGTTGTTATCTGTCTTTGACAGATCTGTTCGTCAGATGGCCCAGGAGCAGTTTTTCCTGATGGCAACTAGGTGCTGTATGGGCCATCGACCCCTCCTCTTCTTTATCACCCTCCTCTTCACTGTGCTAGGGGTGAGTGACTATATGCCTTGTGTTTTTAAATACTATAATTTGTCCCTACCCTCTTTTATTATATGCATTATAATGCTTTACCATAGTGACGGTTAACCGCTTACAGGTTCCTAATTTCAAATTGTCCATGTCTATGTCCAGAGTACAGCCAAGGAGCGAGCCAAACATGCTGGTGACTACTTCACTTTGCTCAGACATCTGCTGAACTATGCCTATAACAGCAACATAAACCTGCCAAATGCTGAGGTGCTGCTCAACAATGAGATTGACTGGCTGAAACGGATAAGGGTAAAAATGCTTATTAACCATATGTTGATGATCTGTTTTTAATACCCTAAATATTTAGTCCAGTATGTTGTAACACGCCCATTAAAAAATACATGCGTACAATTTTAGCGTATCTATTATTATGCCCTCACAGATGAGTGTGTGGTAGAGCTGATGTTCAATGTTTGCATTTTGTAGGATGAGGTTAAGAGGACAGGGGAGACCGGTGTAGAGGAGACCATCCTGGAGGGCCACCTTGGAGTCACCAAAGAACTTCTAGCCTTCCAGACCCCAGAGAAGAAATATTACATCGGCTGTGAGAAGGGAGGAGCGAACCTCATTAAGGTACAATAAACAGACAATACCTGAAACAGGTAATATAAAGAGAAAAAGCTTCTTTTCTTCTTATAACATGACTAAGAACCTGTCTCTCCTTTTCTTCCTCATTAGGAGCTGATTGATGACTTCATCTTCCCGGCATCTAATGTTTACCTGCAGTACATGAAGAGTGGGGAGTTCCCCACAGAGCAGGCCATCCCAGTGTGCAGCACCCCTGCTTCCATCAACGCTGGCTTTGAGCTCCTGGTGGCACTGGCTGTCGGCTGTGTTCGCAACCTCAAGCAGATAGTTGACACTCTGACAGACATGTACTACTTAGGTAGGGAGATGCCAGTGTGGCAGTTTTACTGATGGATGCCACTGACAGTTTGTATTTGTAATGCAATTTTTTCTTACCTCTTTTTTCAGGTTGTGAAACATTGACAGAGTGGGAGTACTTGCCTCCGGTGGGGCCACGGCCCAACAAAGGCTTTGTTGGCCTGAAGAATGCTGGGGCCACTTGTTATATGAACTCAGTCATTCAGCAGCTGTACATGATCCCTCCCATCCGCAATGGCATCCTGGCCATTGAGGGCACAGGCACTGATGTGGACGATGACATGTCAGGAGACGAGAAGCAGGAGAATGAGGTATTGTGAGAGTTTGTTTTGTAATAAAACTTTTGCCCCATGATGACATTCATCCTTTCTCAGCATCCAGTGACTGACAAACTGGCCAACTCCAGGCTCATAGGCCATGTTGGCTGAGTTTGGAGCTGAGGGCAGCATAATTACCATAAAAGTTTCTAATGATAAATAGCTTGAGAGAATATGAAGAGCCATTACTCTTAAGTCCCTTCTCCTTGTGGAGATGGCACCATGACATATGGTAGCCAAAAAGTAATAAAGTAAGAGTTGTAGATGTAGGAAGACATGGTTATTTGCATTTCATCTATGTTTTGTGTCTCCACAGAGTAATGTGGATCCTCGTGATGAGGTGTTCAGCTACCACCATCAGTTTGATGATAAGCCCTCCAGTAAGTCGGAGGACAGGAAAGAGTACAACATTGGGGTACTGCGTCACCTACAGGTCATCTTTGGCCATCTGGCTGCATCCAGACTGCAGTACTATGTCCCTAGGGGATTCTGGAAACAGTTCAGGTATGTTGAAAATTCATAGTCATCTTAATTGGCACTGGTTTTTACCTGTTTTGCAGTTGATGATGTCTGATTGTCTTCACGGTTCCATCCTTTTTAGGTTATGGGGTGAGCCAGTGAACTTGCGGGAGCAGCATGATGCTCTGGAGTTCTTCAACTCTTTGGTGGACAGTCTGGATGAAGCTCTGAAAGCCCTTGGCCACCCTGCCATGCTCAGCAAAGTACTGGGAGGGTCCTTTGCTGATCAGAAGATCTGTCAGGGTTGCCCCCACAGGTGTGTGCAGTCCTTCTCCCTGTGTTTAGTTACTTAAATAATTCAAAAATAAAAAACTTGAAACCACCTTGGGTTCTTCTTCTCTAATAATTGTTTGTGTTGTCAGGTATGAGTGTGAGGAGTCATTCACAACACTCAATGTAGACATCAGAAACCACCAGAACCTGTTGGACTCCATGGAGCAGTATGTTAAAGGAGATCTGCTGGAGGGAGCCAATGCCTACCACTGTGAGAAGTGTAATAAGAAGGTGAGAATGGAGCACCCATCTGATGGAGGAGCCGTTAATAGTCGTCCCATCGTTTACTTAAATGATCTGTTTTCTTTTCCTCATTAACTTCTGTAAGATTTTTTTTTATTGGGCCAGAAAGATAATCGAATGTTTGCTCTCCTTCTCAGGTGGACACAGTGAAGCGCCTGCTGATTAAGAAGCTGCCACCAGTCCTGGCCATCCAGCTGAAGCGCTTTGACTACGACTGGGAGAGGGAGTGTGCCATCAAGTTTAATGACTACTTTGAGTTCCCCAGGGAGCTGGATATGGAGCCGTACACAGTAGCTGGTGTGGCCAAGTTAGAGGGCGATGACGTCAACCCGGAGAACCAGGTGATCCAACAGAATGAGCCCTCTGAACCCACACCACCAGGCAGCTCCAAGTATCGTCTGGTGGGAGTGCTGGTCCACTCAGGCCAGGCCAGCGGTGGACACTACTACTCCTACATAATCCAGAGGAACGGGGGTGATGGCGAGAAGAACCGTTGGTATAAGTTTGATGATGGTGATGTGACTGAGTGCAAGATGGACGATGAGGAGGAAATGAAGAACCAGTGCTTTGGAGGGGAATACATGGGTGAGGTGTTCGATCATATGATGAAAAGGATGTCGTACCGGAGGCAGAAGCGCTGGTGGAATGCCTACATCCTATTCTATGAGCGTATGGACTCACTGGACAAGGACAGCGAGCTTGTCAAGTACATCTCGGAGCTGACCATCTCCTCCACCAAGCCACATCAGGTCAAGATGCCTGGTGTCATCGAGTGCAGCGTCCGCAAGCAGAACGTCCAATTCATGCACAACCGAATGCAATACAGCCTGGAATATTTCCAGTTCATTAAGAAACTTCTGACCTGTAACAGTGTCTATTTAAACCCTCCTCCAGGTATGCATCATTTTTGTGTATGCTGCTAAGTGGGTTTTTAAATGCAGAACTAATTCAGTGGATCCTAGTTATTATTTTATCTTAAAAGATAGAAAAAAACTAAAGGAGACTAGGTAGGTCAGCTATTTGGGTTGTTGTAGAAACACTATAAATATTGCAATCTTGTTTTTTTTTTAAGGACACCATCTAATTTTCACATATTACTGCTACATTATAAAATGACTACTCAGTACTCATGGATCAGACCATATTATCTTATCAGCCTTCATTTTGATCTCAACTACACACCTGTAAAAATGTGACTGTCTTGTTCAGTTGCAACGCTGTCATGCTGATAAAATCTGTCCATAGATGGACAGACATATAAAATTCCTGCTACAGTAGGTTTCTTCAGGACCACATTTTGCCATGATCACACACACACACAGAGAGAGAGAGAGAGAGAGAGAGAGAGAGAGAGAGAGAGAGAGAGAGATACAGACTCACAAGGTGAAAACAACACTAGCTTTGCTGTTGTAGGTAAACATAATAGACAGACCATTAAACAGACAAGTAATTAGCGTTTGTGTCTTTGTTCCACAACATGGGCAAATAAATCACAAACTGACAATACACTTGATAAACTATGGTTGAAACTACATAGCTACAGTTGTTTAATTCTTGTGTCTCTCTCTCTCTTCTCTCTCTCTCTCTCTCTCTTCTCTCTCTCTCTCTCTCTCTCTCTCTCTCTCTCTCTCCTCTCTCTCTCTCTCTCTCTCTCTCTCTCTCTCTCTGCTCCTCTCTCTCTCTCTCTCTCTCTCTCTCTCTCTCTCTCTCTCTCTCCTTCTCTCTCTCTCTCTCTCTTCTCTTCTCTTCTTCTCTCTCTCTCTCCTCTTCTCTCTCTCTCTCTCTCTCCTCTCTCTCTCTCTCTCTCTCTCTGTGTGTGTGTGTATCATGGCAAAATGTGGTCCTGAAGAAACCTACTGTAGCAGGAATTTTATATGTCTGTCCATCTATGGACAGATTTTATCAAGCATGACAGCGTTGCAACTGAACAAGACAGTCCATTTTTACAGTTGTGTAGTTGAGATCAAATAGAAGGCTGATAAGATAATATGGTCTGATCCATGAGTACTGAGTAGTCATTTTATAATGTAGCAGTAATATGTGAAAATTAGATGGTGTCCTTAAAAAAAAAAAACAAGATTGCAATATTTATAGTGTTTCTACAACAACCCCAAATAGCTGACCTACTCTAGTTTCTATCTTTTAAGATAAAAATAATAACTAGGATCCACTGAATTAGTTCTGCATTTAAAAACCCACTTAGCAGCATACACAAAAATGATGCATACCTGGAGGAGGGTTTAAATAGACACTGTTACAGGTCAGAAGTTTTCTTAATGAACTGGAAATATTCCAGGCTGTATTGCATTCGGTTGTGCATGAATTGGACGTTCTGCTGCGGACGCTGCACTCGAGTGACACAGGCATCTTGACTGATGTGGCTTGGTGAGGAGATGGTCAGCTCCGAGATGTACTTGACAAGCTCGCTGTCCTTGTCAGTGAGTCCATACCGCTAAGATAGGATTGTAGGCATTCACCAGCGCTTCTGCCTCCGGTACGACATCCTTTTCATCATATGATCGAACACCTCACCCATGTATTCCCCTCCAAAGCACTGGTTCTTCATTTCCTCCTCATCGTGTCCATCTTGCACTCAGTCACAATCACCATCATCAAACTTATTACACAACGGTTCTTTCTCGCCATCACCCCCGTTCCTCTGGATTTGTAGGAGTAGTAGTGTCCACCGCTGGCCTGGCCTGAGTGGACCAGCACTCCACCAGAACGATACTTGGAGCTGCCTGGTGGTGTGGGTTCAGAGGCTTCATTCTGTTGGATCTACCTGGTTCTCCGGGTTGAGTCATCGCCTCTCTAACTTGGCCACACCAGCTACTGTGTACGGCTCCATATCCAGCTCCCTGGGGAACTCACAAGTAGTCATTAAACTTGATGGCACACTCCCTCTCCCAGTCGTAGTCAAAGCGCTTCAGCTGGATGGCCAGGACTGGTGGCAGCTTCTTAATCAGCAGGCGCTTCACTGTGTCCACCTGAGAAGGAGAGCAAACATTCGATTATCTTTCTGGCCCATAAAAAAAAAATCTTACAGAAGTTAATGAGGAAAAGAAAACAGATCATTTAAGTAAACGATGGAACGACTATTAACGGCTCCTCCATCAGATGGGTGCTCCATTCTTCACCTTTCTATTACACTTCTCACAGTGGTAGGCATTGGCTCCTCCAGCAGATCTCCTTTAACATACTGCTCCATGGAGTCCAACAGGTTCTGGTGGTTTCTGATGTCTACATTGAGTGGTTTGAATGACTCCTCACACTCATACTGACAACACAAACAATTATTAGAGAAGAAGAAACCCAAGGTGGTTTCAAGTTTTTTATTTTTTGAATTATTTAAGTAACTAAACACAGGGAGAAGGCTGCACACACCTGTGGGGGCAACCCTGACAGATCTTCTGATCAGCAAAGGACCCTCCCAGTACTTTGCTGAGCATGGCAGGGTGGCCAAGGGCTTTCAGAGCTTCATCCAGACTGTCCCCAAAGAGTTGAAGAACTCCAGAGCATCATGCTGCTCCGCAAGTTCACTGGCTCACCCCATAACCTAAAAAGGATGGAACGTGAAGACAATCAAGACACATCAACTGCAAAACAGGTAAAACAGTGCCAATTAAGATGACTATGAATTTTCAACATACCTGAACTGTTTCCAGAATCCCCTAGGGACATAGTACTGCAGTCTGGATGCAGCCAGATGGCCAAAGATGACCTGTAGGTGACGCAGTACCCCAATGTTGTACTCTTTCCTGTCCTCGACTTACTGGAGGGCTTATCATCAAACTGATGGTGGTAGCTGAACACCTCATCACGAGGATCCACATTACTCTGTGGAGACACAAAACAATAGATGAAATGCAAATAACCATGTCTTCCTACATCTACAACTCTTACTTTATTACTTTTTGGCTACCATATGTCATGGTGCCATTCTCCACAAGGAGAAAGGGACTTAAGAGTAATGGCTCTTCATATTCTTCTCAAGCTATTTATCATTAGAAACTTTTATGGTAATTATGCTGCCTCAGCTCCAAACTCAGCCACATGGCCTATGAGCCTGGAGTTGGCCAGTTTGTCAGTCACTGGATGCTGAGAAAGGATGAATGTCATCATGGGGCAAAAGTTTTATTACAAAACAAACTCTCACAATACCTCATTTCTCCTGCTTCTCGTCTCTTGACATGTCCATCGTCCACATGCAGTGCCTTGTGCCCTCAATGGCCAGGATGCCATTGGCGGATGGAGGGATATGTACAGCTGCTGAATGACTGAGTTCATATAACAAGTGGCCCCAGCATTCTTCAGGCCAACAAAGCCTTTGTTGGGCCGTGCCCCACCGGAGGCAAGTACTCCCACTCTGTCAATGTTTCACAACCTGAAAAAAGAGGTAACAAAAAATTGCATTACAAATACAAACTGTCAGTGGCATCCATCAGTAAAACTGCCACACTGGCATCTCCCTACCTAAGTAGTACATGTCTGTCAGAGTGTCAACTATCTGCTTGAGGTTGCGAACACAGCCGACAGCCAGTGCCACCAGGAGCTCAAAGCCAGCGTTGATGGAAGCAGGGGTGCTGCACACTGGGATGGCTGCTCTGTGGGGAACTCCCACTCTTTATGTACTGCAGGTAAACATTAGATGCCGGGAAGATGAAGTCATCAATCAGCTCCTAATGAGGAAGAAAAGGAGAGACAGGTTCTTAGTCATGTTATAAAAGAAAAGAAGCTTTTTCTCTTTATATTACCTGTTTCAGGTATTGTCTGTTTATTGTACCTTAATGAGGTTCGCTCCTCCCTTCTCACAGGCCGATGTAATATTTCTTCTCTGGGGTCTGGAAGGCTAGAAGTTCTTTGGTGACTCCAAGGTGGCCCTCCAGGATGGTCTCCTCTACACCGGTCTCCCCTGTCCTCTTAACCTCATCCTACAAAATGCAACATTGAACATCAGCTCTACCACACATCATCTGTGAGGGCATAATAATAGATACGCTAAAATTGTACGCATTGTATTTTTTAATGGGCGTGTTACAACATACTGACTAAATATTTAGGGTATTAAAAACAGATCATCAACATATGGTTAATAAGCATTTTTACCCTTATCCGTTTCAGCCAGTCAATCTCATTGTTGAGCAGCACCTCAGCATTTGGCAGGTTTATGTTGCTGTTATAGGCATAGTTCAGCAGATGTCTGAGCAAAGTGAAGTAGTCACCAGCATGTTTGGCTCGCTCCTTGGCTGTACTCTGGACATAGACATGGACAATTTGAAATTAGGAAACTGTAAGCGGTTAACCGTCACTATGGTAAAGCATTATAATGCATATAATAAAAGAGGGTAGGAAAATTATAGTATTTAAAAACACAAGGCATATAGTTCACTCACCCCTAGCACAGTGAAGAGGAGGTGATAAAGAAGAGGAGGGGTCGATGGCCCATACAGCACCTAGTTGCCATCAGGAAAAACTGCTCCTGGGCCATCTGACGAACAGATTGTCAAAGACAGATAACAACCTCAGTATCATTTATATCAAAACTGTGAAGGGCTACAGATGATGTCTCCTGTTTCAGTCAGTTCATATATGCTTCAGCAGTTGGTTGGAAAGTATACTGATTCTTACTTGCTATGGCAGTGTAGCAGCAAGTCAATGATGAAGGTCTGCCGGCTTTCTCCTTACTGAGTGTGTCCAGAGCCGTGGGCATGAGGGCAAAAACAGTGTCATCACTTCCAGGGCCTCGCAGCACCCTGCTCATCTTCAACCATCTGGCTCCTTAGCTGCATTTGTCTAACAAGAAAAACAAAGATGAAATGTATTATGCAAAAATGGGTTGTATCTTGCTTTTAGCTCAGGACCTTTTACAACCAAGCTTTTACTGCCCTGCCTCCTAGGTTATCAACAGTCTGCATATCTTATTAAGGAATGATGTGCAGCAGACTTTATTCCATTATGGAAGTCAACACTCCAATGTGCTCTTGTGATGTTTTCTAAATATATGGAGGACATTTAATAAAACAACTTCACAAACAGAAATATTCAAAGGCAACTGACATTTACCTTCTCATATATCTTGCTGATTTCTTCATTGGAACTGAAGACGAGCTGCACTGTACCACAGCCTGATGCCCACACTATTTTCTGTACCGCTCGGATCACACAAAATGTTCTGGGATGTACTTTGATTGCCTGGAAGAAATTCTCTGGTGAAAAAAGTAGTCCAACAAAAATCTATTATTCAAACAGTAACACTCAATAAAAATAGATTTTCATCTCTCTCCATCCAGTGTTCGTTTGAATTTAAATTTCTTGCAATCCTCTTCTCAACTTTACATATAATAATATATTAAATATCATATTTTCAAGAGTGGGTTTCTACCTTTTATTAACAGCTCTGTGTTTAGACTTTTAAACCTTAAACTTACTACCTGTCATTTCATGTGTCTATAAAAAACTATTTAAAATATTTCTTAAAATTCATTTACCAATCACCACTTTCGAGTATTCAAATCTTACAAAATCCTGCATAATCATTCTTTAAGATTTTTTTGTTACCTCATCAGAAATCTGCTGGGCTAGGCGGATGGCTACGTTGCGCAGCATGCATTCTGAGGCAGGTTAGGGATGTTTTGCAGGGCACTCTGAAGCACCAGAGCCTGGTCATGAGTGGCCTGGTTAATCTGTTGACAATGCAGGGCGGGGGGTGATAGCGTGGAGAAAAAATGAAGACATGTCACTAGAG